>NC_056726.1:1697633942-1697681442 GCF_019279795.1 Protopterus annectens | reverse complement strand
TAAAGACAGAAATATTGCTGGTAAAAGTGCTTCTCTTTTTGTGGCATAGGACATCCCACTATCTATTTTTGGCTCTTACACCACTACAACAAGCTACAAGCACTATTGGGGAGGGGGTGGAATTAGGGCAGACTGCACACCACCAGCATGACTGGTGACGTAGAATACCAGGCTTTCAGGTAGTCAGAATGGCATGCAGTATGAGCAGATATGTGTAGGGTTTAAGGTGCATTCTGCTTCCTAACATTATTGCTTTACTGTTAGCAAAGTCAAAGTCTTATGTACAGTACGCAGACCTAACATTGCCTCTTGATTCCTTCTTTGCAAAGTTCTCTACTTGGAGAATTGGCCAATTCTGGGCACCTTCCTCAAACACAAAGCTTCAGCTCTCAACATGTCATCATCTCTGCTTAACTGTCTCCATTCCTTTCACCTTACCACCTCCTAACTAAACACGGGAATGCTTTTATAAAGACTTCACTTACCATGATTTCAAATTATGCAACTCCCTGCTTGTGGCTACTTTCAACTCACCAACTTTATTCTAAGTCACCAGTCATATTGGTGCTGCACAGTGAGCCCTAACCCCCCCCCCCCACCCCCAACAGCCCACAGCAGACATGTGAGCACCACAATGCCTGCTTTTGGGTGGCATATGCAAACTAACACTTGTGAATGCCCCCTCTGACCAAGTGGTACACTGTTTGCAAAATAAAGCTAGCATAGGCAGTGTCCCTCTCCCCAGAACAGGCAAGAAAATGGGTTTATATTAGATAATCGAACACTTAAAAGTTTGAATCACTAAAGATAGAACTTTAGTGATCAAACTTTTAAATGTTCAAATATGTAAAAAAATATTTAAGGAAAAAAAAAGTGAAGGACTTAAGGAGGTCAGCAAGCCCCCCTGCACCCCCCCCGTGTGACCCCACACCCCCCTACTTAAATATACCAGCTTTGAGATTGCACTTTTAGTTTTTCTCTTTTTTTTTTTTTAAATATATTCGAACATTTGAAAGTCCGATCACTAAAGTTCGAACTTTTAAGCATTTGAATATATAATACAGACCCCAAGAAAACACCAGTCACACAGCCCTTCTAGTGTCCATATTGCTAGTTGAGCTCAGGTTATCTGTGGTGAAGTCAAGGCTGTATTTATCTTTTTCATGGGGCCAGGGTCATTTAATTTTATTCTTGATCAAAAATGTACAGCAAACATTTCTGGGGGTCACTTTTTAAACCCTCTTGGATGCGGTAATGTAAGCAGATGTGAAGCACCCATCATTTCTGCTTACCACGTGGATTGTCCTCTCTGCTCATCCATAAAATAAGAAAATATACCCTTATTCACCACACACTTCAGCACTTTGTCTCCAGTATGTGTGCCTCTTCCAGCCATTATTATGTCTTGTTTAATTGTTCACTATATATCACAGTCAAAGCAGGAAAAGGGCTGATCATCTGAACTACGTTTTTAAAAATATGCTGATGACTGACTACACTCCAGAATACCTGGGTTCAAATAAGCACCCAGAAGCCATCTAGGGAAGGTAGAGGACTGATTGCCAGTTCTCACTCACCTCTTCTGAAATGGAGGTTAAAAACATTTTTCACAGAATTCAGATAGTGTTAGTTCTCTGGTGTGGCAGGATGACCTAAAGGGAAACACCTGCTTCACAAAGGGAAAAGTATTGCAGGCTTAAGTCATAAACAACATTTTGTGACAGTCCTGCACTACACTCACTGAATCAGCAGTACTGGACAAATGTGTGGTAAGTTACATGGCTTAAAGAAAAAACAAACTTTTTATTGCTGCTTGTTTTATGGTGGAACTGTAATTGCTCATGCAGTTGTTTTGGGACTGAAAGACCATATAGTTGCCAGGCACAGAAGGAAAAAAAATCAGAAAAAATAAAGTACAAGGAGTAGAGTGGTATTCAGTTTATTTATCAGTATACAACAAAAGGCCTGAACCAAGTAAAGAATCAATGACTGAAAAATTGTTTAAATAAAACAAATGATAGCACAAAAGCAATGCTCTTCTGTAGCACTTTGGCAGTAAATGCCTTCTAGGCGTACAACTTCAGATGAAATTCCTATTTATTTATCAGTGACTGCATGAATGTTTCATTAAGTTACAAAAAGTTAACATTATTTCTATATGAAAGAGTTAATAAGGTGCCATGGGTGCTTACATGGGGCACTGTCATGTAAGTTGACTATGGATACCATAGCAAAGGTTTGAGTGACTAATGTAAAAGACCTTTGTTTGCTGTGCAGTCTATATAGAGAGCAGTGGTAAATACTCAGGAAGTTGTTGAAAAATATAGGGCCGGATTCACGAAGGCTTGCACGGAGTCTAAGAGACGTGTAAGACTCCGTGCAAGCCTCGCGATCCAGGAACAGCCCTAAACTCCGTGTAAGAGACCAGCTAAAACGTCTCTTACACGGACTGGGCGTGGATATGCTAAATACCCCATTTGCAGCCGAAAGGCATGCAAATGAGGTATTTGAGTGATCCACGAAGGCAAAACCAGCCCGTGTAACGGACGTGTTAGCTGCAGAAATGTACTCAGTTGACAACTGAGTACGTTTCTGCAAATAACACACTGGAGCCATGTCAGCTCCAAATAAAGTGTGCATATGACTGAGGCAGCATGCCAATGGCCAAATATGTGGCCATTGGCAAGGAACCCTGATGCAAAAATGATAAATTAATAAATTTTTTTCGGCGATGTTTAAACCTAGCGCAACCCCGCGCAAATGGGGTGCGCCTTATAAAACATAAAAACGAAGGTTGTGAACCCACAGATGTGTGTGTTTTATGCAATACATGAAGGTACAATGCAGGGACCAGGAGACCTAAAACAACATGGCCACCGTTTAGTGGTTGCTAAGGGGGGAAGCCAAGTGTAAGACATGTAACTAAGCATTAGTAGGCAATCCTATGTAAATGAGTGTGAGGATACTGAATCACACTGTCACATAGCAAATGAGCACATTCCGTGTAGTGTAAGACTTACAAAAGGGGGTGGAACAGAGTAAGAGATAGATGATATCACAGGGGGGAATGTCTGAAAGAAATGCAGTGTATTGGAGAACAGTGTTATGTGACAGATGTCAGACACACATCATGGAAAGGGGTGTGCCACAAGCAAAGCATGGGAAAGCCAAGAAATGGAAGGTGTACACTCTTGCTAGACCCAAAGTTTCTTGCAGTGCGTGCATGCGCGTGTGTGCACGCCAGGAGGTGCGAGTAGGGCAGTGTGCACGCGTGTAAGTGGTGGTGCACGCGTGTAAGTCACAGTAAGCATGTGGGAGCGTGTATACAGACTTGTAAGACTGTTTGCGCTGGTGTGCGCGCGTTTTAACCCGAATAAGCAGAGTAAACTCCGTGGAAGCATGTGTGCACGCGTATAAGGCACTGTGAGCGTGTTTTCACTGGTATGCGCGTTGCTCCACCCAGAGGAAACAGAGAGGAAAAAGGAAGCAACAGAACTAGTAGGAAGTTCATAGGGAATACTGCTGGAGCTTGCAGGTGAAAACAATTAGAAGCAGGCAATTACACAGGCAGAATCCTAGCCCAGCCCAGCACTTTAAAACTCTGCAAACAGCACTGCAGTATGTTTCTCTCAAGAGACACTGCAACACAGGAGTAAGCTATTGAAGTGAAAACTGAAAAAGCTTCACTCAGACCAAAAATGCTAGGGGCTGCCATAGCTGTCATAAGAAGACATAGGCGACTTGCTGAGGGTGGTGACAATGCAAATGCTGCCAGACAACCCACAGTGAGGAGACGGAGAAGAGTGTATAGGCCCAGGGTTACCTACCAGGGGTTACATGAGCTGGAGATAGTGGAGCACTATAGAGTGGACAGAGACCTCCTGCAGCAAATAGTTGAGCTGTGCAGGCCACGCCTCACACACAGAACCAACAGAGGGGAACCCATCCCAGTCGAAACAAAGGTATGTGTTGGCCTAAGAATACTAGCAACAGGTACCTTCCAGAGACCAACTGGTGATATGATGGGGATCTCACAGGCATCAGCATCCAGGGTACTGCACCAGTTCCTGGATGCCATGTCAGCACATGTCGGAGATCACGTATACTTCCCCAACTCCCGTGAGGCATTGGCCAGTAATATGCATCTCTTCCAGCAAATAGCGGAATACCCTGAGGTAGTGGGTGCAATTGACTGCACGCATATACGCATCAAGGCACCGGCTGGTGAGCGGGGTAGGGCCTACATCAACCGCAAGGGCTTCCCCTCCATCAACTGCCAGGTCGTGTGTGATGCCCAGGGCATAATTACCAATGTGTGTGCTGGCTGCCCTGGAAGCTACCATGATTCCCATATCTGGCATCTGACGCAGCTGTACCAGTCATTTGCCACTGGGGACATCTCACACGGTCACTTAGTGGGGGATGCTGGATACGCACTGGAGCCGTGGCTGATGACACCCATCAGAAATGCACACACAGCTGAACAAGAACGCCATAATGAGGCACACGCACAAACAAGAAATGTAATAGAGCGTGTGTTTGGGTTGCTCAAGTCATGGTTCCGGTGTCTGGACACATCTGGTGGAGCCTTGCAGTACACACCAACTACATGTACCCAAATTGTCATGGTGTGTGCTATGCTACATAACATGATCCTGCAGAAACAGCTGCAGCAGGGCCAGCAGAGGGGTGGGCCAGGCAGCCCCCCACCATTGCCAAGGCCACCACAGGCCGAGCGTGACTCGGAGGAGGAACAACCGGAGCCTGCCCCAGTAGGCAGAAGGAGGCATGCCCAGTATGCCCTGGCCTTGGCAAAGAGGCAATGCATAGCACATACACTGGCACAGTAGGAACCCTGGGAATGATACTCCTATCCATCACACTAATATAGTAACAGGGATGCCTAACATGACACAACCTGTAGTCAAACATGTACAGGGAGTGTAGTATGTGCATCCGACATAGGCAGCCTTGCAGCACCACCTGAGGCAAGATTGCCATGTGTTAAGCCATGTAACACTGTCCAGTATATGCAAACATGACATCCCTGCCAACAGCCCACCTGCACCCAGCACGATGCCACACTATGAAGATATGACCCAGTACAATAATTGGCAGAAGTAGTTATGCAGGTCACAGGAAAAAAATGTCTGTCAGCCTTGGATGACATGCTGGCCAAGACAGAATGCACCACCTGCCAGGGATGGCACCCACACAGCACACCTGGCTGTGTGGATACTGGCAAAGGCTGTTGGCACCCCCACAGTGTCTTGAATAGGCAAGGCTGGAAACACAAGCATTCATGCAGACCAACAAAGATGCATGCGGACCAATCACACCCCAGCATGGAGAATGGTAATATCTGACCTGCAACAGAAACCTAGGTCAAGGCTCAGAAGATCACTTTAATACTACCAGTTCTCTGTGAAAGTACTGCACTAGTACACTATATGGCAAACAAGTGTGGACAGTCAAACAGGATGTTGACAATTGTATGCAAACTATTCCATGGCAAACATGCAGGCACAGCATAATGCCTGGTAGGTTCACACACAAAGTAGTTGGCCAGCAAGAACACAACCTGATGTCCAACACTGAACCGTACATGTGAAGCGTAAATGAGGTCCATACAGAAACACAAATGTGGCAGACCACAGTTCCCAACATATATGTTCATAGGTACATACTAGGCTATCTGCCCTTGTGTGATGCTAAGTCTAGGCATAGTCTGTATGGCTCATGCCACCCCTTGAGTGCAGTATACCGTGCCCTTTGTAAGGTCTAGTTTACTGTGCATCTGTGTAATAGTGACATGGGAGTAATCCCTGGGACAAACCTACGATCCCCCATCCATAGTCCACAGTGTCATAGTGAAGTACTAGGCTATCTGCCCTGGGGCATATGTAAGCCTAGCCATAGTGATCTTGCTTTCGCCACCCCGTGTACTGGTACAGAATACATTTACAATACTGTGCCTCTGTCTAGTAGTGACACAGTGAAGATCCCTATACATACATTAATTAGTTTACTGTGCCCCTGTCTAGTAGTGATACAGAGGTGATGCCCATGGTAAACCCACAATCTCCCATGTAGTCATCACGGCTTTCCTTGAAGACTGTCAGTGAGGGGCTCTGCCTAACATGAACTGGGAGTCTGTTCCAGAGCATGGGAAGCCTCTGGGTTATGAATCTATGCCCCCAGCATGTACTAGTCATACCTGTGTGTATGTTTAAGTGTTTGGCCCCTGTGTTCCCGAAGGATGTGGATCTTACCAGGTGGAGCATGTACATCACATCCACATTGGACATGGCTGTGTACATCAGGCACAGATCACCCCTGGCCAGGCGGCATGCTACTGACTAGAGCTGGAGTCTATTTAGTCTGGCAGAATATCACATATGTTGTAGACCCTTGATCCTCTTGGTGAGGTACTGTAGTGGTCCCACCAGCTGCTGCAGGTGCTGGGTGAGGTACATACCAAATGGGGCATTGTACTCAATCATGTGTCTGATAAGGGAGGAGTATAGGGGTAAAATGAGCTACTCCGATTTGGATGTGACTCCCCTCATGATAACGTGTTCAAGGTAGACTGTATTTCTAAACACTTTGGCAACGTGGGTGTCAAATGAGAGGTTGTTGTCGACATGAGTCCCCAGGTCTCTGATCACTATTCCTGTACTCAGTGGATAACTGTCTATGTGATAAGTTGTGGGTACCTTGTTTTTCCCAAAGGGGATGACTATACATTCACTGGCATTTAATTTAAGGGCTTGACTCTCGCACCAGTTTTCCATCTCTGTGAGCCCAGTCTGTAGGAAGTGTGTGTCAGCTGGTATATCGACTATGTTGCCCAGTATGCATTAATCTGGGAACTACATCTGCCACAACCCTCCCATGTCTGCTTCAGCATCTGACAAATAAATGCTGAACAAGAGGGGTCCCAGGACAGAGCCCTGTGGGCCACCACATGTGAGTGGCTGTGAGTCTGACATGGCACCAGCAAGTATGATGGTATGTGTGCTGTCCTGTAGCCAGTTTGCAACCCATCTAGTGACATATGTGTTACATGTAAGCTGCTGAGCCAGCTATGATGCCTGAGTGGGGTGGTGTGTCCAAGGCTGTAGCTAAGTCCAGGTAGGCTGTATGGACTGCTTTGTCCCCATCATTGGCTCTAGTGACTGTTTAGGATAAATAACCGGTTTCAAAAGGCAGGATCTGCCCTATACAAATCCAAACTGTGTGGGATCAAGTGTTTGTAGGTCCCTAATGTCTCTGTTGATGAGTTCCACAATGATTCTCCCCATAGCTTTGCAGACCAGGCTGTTTAAGCTGATGGTGTGGTATGTCCCAGGGTCTGTAGAGCTGCCTCCTGTGTGGAGTGTGACCACTGTTGCTGTACGCCAGTGTTCAGGTACATATCCTGTAGTAAGGTGCTGAGGGCTGCTCTCACATGGACAACTGAGATGACAGGGAGATTACAGTCAGCTGTGATAACTATTTCATCCTGTGGGGGTGAGGGAGGTGAGAACCTGCACAGAACCTGTCAGCCAGAATGTTGCCAATAGCGGTGTGTGTAGTGTATTGTCTGTTGCTGTGAACTAATACTGGGCATATCTGAGGTGTCACAGCCAGGTTCCTCACATAGCTGAAGGTGGCCTTGTGCCAATTGTTAGTGTCCTTAGCGAGTTCCCTCTCAATGATGGCCTTGGATGTTGCTATGAGGGAATGTAGCTTACTGCTACTGTTGATCACAGATGCCTACCCTTTGTGTGAGTCTGCTCTGACGTGCAGTAGCTTCCCTCATGTGTCATACAATCTGTTCATGTCTGAGGTCCACCAGACAGGATGCTTGCCCTTGGTGGAGAGGGTGATGGAGTTATTTGGGACTGCATGATCCATGCATTCATGGAGATGTCCATATAACACAGTTGTGAAAGATTCCGCATTGCAGGATGTGGCTTTGACTAGCACAGTGTGCATAAAGGATACCAACTCAGTGTGAAGAGTAGTGAAGTCGGCCTTTCGAGAAGGTTGTCACTATAGTCGTTTGTGTTGGGGGTGCATGTGGGATATGTATATCCATGGTGATTACTTTGTGGACAGATCCCACTAGTGAGGGGTATACTTCTGGTGTGGAGCATTTTGTCCCCATCAGTGTGATGATCAGGTGTAGCATATCATCTCCCCTACTGTGAGATCTGACTAGCTGTTCCAGTGCAGTTGCATTTATGAAGTCCAGGAACCCCTGTGCCAGGGTGTTATGGCTAGACTAATGCACCCAATCTATGTTAGGGTAGTTGAACCCTCACAGTATGAAGGTAGTTGGTGATACATTGATATCCACCAGTGTCTTCAGGAAGTCTGAATGTGGTTCATGAGATTGGTAGGGTGTTCTGTAACATGCTACCAGTTGTATATCAGGTTTGCCTATGGTTAGTTGCACCTGTATGGTGTCCGATGCTTCATGTGTTGCTACCAACCTGGAGGTGTGGGTGTCCTTGATGAGTATGGACACTCACCCTACCTTTGTGGAACGGGCTGGGTCATCTAGTGGAAAAGCATGTTACGAGGTATAGCCTGGTAGCACTGGTGTGCTGTCATGAGCCTCAAACCAGGTGTCCGATACTGCACAGATGTCGAAGTTCACCATACTGGGGAGTGATTTGAGAGCCTGCATCCTGAGAATTACACATCTGGCGTTGAGCAGCATTACCCTTACTTACGTCCATTTCTGTGTACTAGGGAGGTGGTTTTGTGTGATGAGCCTTGCCTAAAAAAGGCACTATGGGGGTGGCAACAGCCTTAGCCAATATCCGGAAGCCCAGTGGTGACAGTTGTAAGCCATCCCTTGTGAAGCAGCATGGCTTGCCCAACATGTCATCCCAAGCAGACAGACAGTGGATCGCCTTACAATGACACCAGTACGTGAGACAATTATCAAAGCTGATCATTGTGTCAGTGTATGGTGGCATCAGTCTTGGTGAGGGCACGATGCTGCCCAGGGTCAGGGTCATACCAGCCTGGGTTACATAATCAGGGAGCTCACCTATGTCTGGTGTCATGTATTCCAGGGAGGTACATCTCGGGGCATTCATGCCTGCATGGACAATGATGGGGAGTCATATTTGTACTCGCACTTGCATGACTGTGTGTGTTATGTGGCAGATCCTAGCTCCTGACAGGCAGCCCACAGTCACCCTCTCCATGTTCAGCCTGGTAAGTGAGACATCAGTGTGTCAGACTATAGAGTCACCTAGTACTAGTGTATCAGGCACGGTGTTTGGCCTTAAGGGCTGTGAATCCATGACACACTGATTTAATGACATATGTGTTGCATGTGTCATGTATTGCGGTGGTGGATGTTTGGGTGATGAACACCCTGTCGAGATACGTCTTGCAGAGATACAGTGAGGTGCCCTGCCTCACATGAACTGGACGTCTATTCCAGAGTGAAGGTAGCCTCTGTGTTATGTACCAGTCTCACCAGCTACTGCAATGTATGTCTGTGCTGAGGTTCAAGTACCTCAAGCGTGTGGCTATAAGGGAAGTAGAGTCACTGAGGTGGAGCATGCCCATTAATTCTGGAGCTGACATAGCTTTGTATGTCCGGCATAGATCGCATTGTAGTAGGCAGTATGCAACTGAGTAGAGCTGGAGTCTTAGTAACCAAGCAGCATATGTCATGTGTGTGAGACCCATGATCCTTTTGGTGAGGTACACCTGTTGTCCTCATAATTGCTGCAGGTGTTGGGTATGGTACATCCCAAAAGGGGCATTGTATTCTATGATGGTCCTGAGGAGGGGAGAATGAAGGGGCACGATCACCTCTCTTGAACTACATGTGAAACCCTGTCTGATGAGGTGGGCTATGTAGAAGGTCTTCCTAAGCACCCTGGCAATGTGGTTGTCAAAGGAGAGATTGCTAACAACGTTGGTCCCCAGGTCCCCAATAACAGCCTCTGTACTCAATGGGTGTCAACCTATGTGGTAATCAGTGGGCACAATGATTTAGCCAGAGGGTATGACTATACACCTTTCTGCAGTTAGCTGTAAAAGATGGCGCTGGCACCGGTTCTCTGTCTGTGTGAGACCGCTGTGACGGATGTCTGTGTCAGCTGGAGAGTCAAGTATGGGGCCCAGTGTGCAGTCGTCTGCAAAGTTGGTGAGCCATAATCCTCACACATTCGCCTGTACGTCTGCAAAGTATATACCGAACAAGACTGGTCCCATGACAGAACCCTTCGGGATGCCACTTGTGACCGTGTGCGGGTTCCACATGTCTCCAGCAACACTCACTCTGTGTGTTCTGTCGTTGGGCCAGTATGAGACTCATCTTGTGTCATAGGGGTATATATTTAAGCTGGATAGCTCATCTATGATGGCCGAGTGGGGTAATGTGTCAAATGCCTGTGCAAGGTCCAGATAGGCTGTGTGGACGACCTTCCCGTCAGCAATGGCTGTGGTGAATGTTTTGAAGAAGTCAACCAGGTTCAAAAGGCAGGATCTGCCCTTGACAAAGCTGAACTGTGTAGATTCTATTGTCTGCAGGTCCCCAATGTCTGTGTGTATGAGCTCCATGATGATCCTCTCCATAGCCTTGCAGACTAAGCTAGCCAGGCTCATGGGTTGATAGTTGCCAGTGTCCGTACAGGCTGCACCTTTGTGTAGTGGGACCACTGTTGCTGTATGCCACTCTGTGGCCACATATCCTATAGTGAGGCTGAGAATGTCCAGCTGTTTTATTTGGGGGATTACTTCCTGTCAGAGTCCATGTAGGACACAACCTGGGATGCCATGTGGTCCCATGTAAGCAGTGTTTATTGCATTGTAGAGGGCAGCCTTCACCTGAGCATCACAGATGTTTGGCAGGCAGACCTGTGCCGGGATAGATACTTGCCCATTTGGGGGGGAGGGGGCGGAGAAGCCTGCACCTAACCTGTCTGCCAGGATATAGGCGATGTCTGTGGGTTCAGTGTATTTCCCGTAGTCTATGATCAACGCAGAACAGGTGTGCGAGTTGCATCCCAGGTTGCTAACATAACGGACAAGAGAGTTAGATTGTCTGTGGTGTCCTGTGCAAGTTGTCTTCCGAAGCTGGCCTTGGAGGGTTTTATGAGGGATTGTACTATATTGCTAGTACTGCTTACAGATGCCTTGCCTATTATGGGATTTGCTCTATCATGTAGTAGCGTACTCCGTCTGTTGTACAGTGTATGTATGGCAGGGGTCCACCAGACTGGACGCCTGCCTGCAGATGATTGGGTCTTGGTTTTGTTAGGGATAGCATGACCCATGCATTCCCGGAGATGTCCGTAGAATGTGTTTATATAGGAATCTTCCATTTGGCCTGTAGTCCCCACTGGCCCTGAGTCCTTGAAGGACACCACTTTGGTCATGAGAAGGGAGACTTTTGCTTTTGAGAAGTGTTTCACAGAGGTGTCCTGCCCTGAGGGTGGGGTCGGGATGTGCACATCCAGTTACATTAATGTATGGTCTGATCTTACCAATGAGGGATATACGTCTGGTGTTGGACATAGAGTCCCCATGTTGGTAATTCTCAGGTGTAGTATGTTGTCCCCTCTTGTGGGAGTGGTGACTACGTGTTCCATAGCAGTTCAGCTCATAATGTCCAGGAACCTGTGGGTTAAGGTGCTGGGGCTTGAGTAGTGGTCCCAGTCAATGTTTGGGTAGTTGAAGTCACACAATATACTATAATGGTATTGGGCGACATCGTCATGTTCTGCAATGTTCTCAGGAAAGCTGAGTGTGATTCCAGACTGTGAGAGTGTGGTCTGTAGGATGCTGTACACGGAATAGCAGTTGCGGACACTGTTAGTTGCACATGGATGGCCTTCATTACTTCGTGCAATGCCACTAACCTGGATGTGTGGATATCCTCGATCAATGTGGACACTCCCACACCTTTTGTGGTTCCGTCCGTGTGTTGTTTCCGAAAAGCATGATATGAGTTATAGCCTGGTAGTGCTGGGGTGCTCTCCAGAGGCTTGAACCAGGGTTCTGTCACTGCATAGATATCGATGTTCCCCATACTGAGGACAGCATGGAGTGTGTGCATCTTCAGGTTAAGACTCCTGGAAAGTACACACTGGGCATGCTCACACACTTAGATAAATGAGACGTGTCAGTCAGGAAGCCATATCAACTCTGAAGTGGGCATGCTCACACACATAGGCCATCTCACAGTTCAGCAGTTGAACACACATATCTGGCATGTGTGTGTGTGTTAATACAGGAAATCACACTATACAGATATCTGTCCACTGCACACAGTGAAATCACAACGGAGACAAATGTACAGGACTGTATCCCACTCACATGCATACAGCTGCCACAGTACATAAGTTGTTCATAGAGATAAGGAAAGCTATGGCCATAATGTAGCACAAACACTGTCAGAGCAACAGATACTTGCATGGTGTGTGCAATTGTACATGTGACAGAACTGTCCCTGCTGTGAACTACTACAACACGCCGGTGTCTGCATATTCCCCTGTAAACACAGATGATGTCAGCACCCTATATGTACAGCCAGAGAAGGGGAACCTCCCAGTAATTTGTATAGCGCGCTCTGCTAATGCGTTTCACTCAAGTGTCATAACATAGTTAGGTAGGGGTTTGAATCCTGCAAGTGGCATGTGTGTGTGGGGGGGTATTAGTGTGTGTGTAGTTACAAGGGTGGGAGAACTGTCCCTTTTGGCAAACAGTACAACACTGCAGTTGCTGTAAACTGCAGTCTGTACACAGAGATGATGTCAGCATCCTTGAAGTACAGCAGGAGAGGGCAGATTTGCCAGTAATGCAGATAGCGTGCTCAGCTAATGTGTCACTGTCAAGAGTCATAACATAGTTAGGTAGGGGTTTGAATCCAGCAGATGGCAAGTGTGTGTGTGTGTTTGAATGAGGGGTGTTTGTCTATGGGAAACTCTGTATGAAAGTAAAGTGCATTTTGTCAGTTAGGAGAACAAACTACAGCAAGCACATTCCCCTTTGCAAACAGTGATGATGTCAGCACACTACAAGTACAGTGCAAAATAACAAATGTCACAGTAATTCGTATAGCGCACTCAGCTAATGCGTCACTGTCAAGAGTCATAACATAGTTAGGTAGGGGTTTGAATCCAGCAGATGGCAAGTGTGTGTGTGTTTGAATGAGGGGCGTTTGTGTTTGGAAACATCCGTATAAAACTAAAGTGCAGTTTTGTCACCCATGGGAACACACCACATCATGCACATTTCCCTTTACAAACACTGATGATGCCAGCGCACAACAAGTAAAGGCTAGGAAATACAACATCCCAGCAGTATGAATAGTGTGCTGTGCTAATGCGTCGCCCTCATGTGTCATGATGTACTCAGGTACGGGTTTGGATCCTGCAAGTGTGTGTGTCTCTGTGGGGGTAGTAGGGTGTGTGTAATTGCAAGTGTGGGGAATCATGTCATTTTGGCAACTAGGACAATACATCACATGATGCATATTCCCCCAGGAGACACAGGTGATGCCACCACACCATATGTACAGCCAAACAGGGCAGATTGCACAGTTATGCATACAGTGCACTCTGCTACTGTGTCCCATACCACTGTCAGAGCACAGTTTGTTATGTATTCGTAACACACACATCCCACGTGTGTGTGTGTCCCACAGAATGCACATGTGTGGGTGTTGTACACAACAATGCATGACATTGCTCAAACCAGGAATGGAAATGCACACATCATGTATGTGTGTGCCACATACACATATATAACTGTGACCTGAAATAGTACCCATGTGTGACACATGGCTCAAGTGAAGAAATGTTATTTGCACGGCATAACAGTATGACTGTGTCATACTGTGCAGGGGCTGCATGTGGTATGTGTATATACAGTGTGAGTTGTACATGGTAACATCCTAACAGTGGGGGTTACACAACTGCTCAGTGGCCTATACTCCACAAGTGGTCGATGAGCAGGTGCTGCATGTCCCCGGCTGTTGTGGGAGTGTTAGGATGTATTACCACCGCAATGCAGTCACTGCATGTTAGGAATCTGTCAGGTACTGTGTTGTAGCTACAGTAATGCTCACACACAATGTTCTGATGGATGCAGCACAGCCATATGGTGACATATGTGGAGTCTGTCATATTCCCAGTGTTGTCGGGGAAGACAGGTGTGTTCCCTGTGTATGGGAGTGTTGTGGGTGCCAGGCTATGCACCAGAAGGCAGTGCAACACACTGTAGGGGATGGTGGGCATGGTATGAGGTATAACCTGCCATTACTGGGGTGCCCCTGTGAGGCCTGCAGCAGGACTCTGTCACTGCACATATCTTGCAGTTCACCATGCTGAGGACAGTGTCCAGTGCATACAACTTGTGGTGTACTCTGCTGGTGCTGTGCAGCATGACTGTATGAGTTCAATCACATGTGATACCTGTGGAGGTGGCTATGTAATGTGGACCCTGCATCAAAGGGCATTATGTGTGTATCACGAGCCATTGCCAATATATAATGGACCATGGGTGACACATGCAAGCTGGCACCAACATTCACTGTGTCTTCCCTAGCATCACAGCACACGCTGACAGGCATGGGATACCTGATGTCTGGCATTGGAGATTGATCATAATGTACACATAGAACACCCTTCAAACATATTGTGGGTGCATACCTGGGGACGGCATGATGTCAACCAAGGTCAGGCTCATACCAGCCCATGCCACATGCTGCAAATGCCCTTCTATGTTCCTCATCATGTGATACAGGGAGGTACATCACAGGTCAGCCATTGTGGCATGAGCAATGACCAAGTCATATGTGTCCATGCCTTTGACTGACCTCTATGCATGTATGTTGTGCACCATACTGGCCCACGTGCATATCACTGTGACAGTCACCTTTTACAGCCTGTTCAGCGGGACACCACTGCAACAGCCAGGAGAGGTACCTGACACATCTGTAGCACATGTGTCATGTATCCCTGCAGCCTGTCAGTGTTTGGCACACAGGATGTATGTGCCATGTGTGGCATGTGCTCTGTTCATCTTATCGTATGGCTGTGTGCCATCTGTGGATGTGTGTGATGCTGAGGCAGTATGCAGTTTGGGGCCCACAAGTATGGTCCGTGTGTCCATGTGTGTGGATATCTGCCAGTGCAGGTGTATGCCAGACTGTTGTTATTGTAGTCACTGTAGTATGTCATACCACTTGACAGGGTATGGCAGCACTGGCCTCAGACTGCTTAGTCCCCAGGTTAGCTATGTGTTAGCATCCCACACATGTGTGTTTCGTCCATGGCCAGGGGAGAGTGTTGATTGCATACATGTGGCAGCTGTGTCATCACCACATGAGCAACATATCCCACAACTGCACCATAGAGGTGATTCCCCAGTTACCCTCACATATGCTACCAAGGTAGTGTGAATGGCGTGGGGATTACCTCCACACAGGGCCAATGGGGATCAACATACTGAAGGTGGGTATGTGTGTGTGTCATCCTCCCAATGTTCTTGCGCTGGCATCTATGTCTGCACATGTGGGCACATGCCAGGTACGTCTCATGCACTGTGTCATGGGCACTGTCTATGCGACCAGGTCAGACATGGGTGTTCAGCCAAGTGGGACAGCGACATACAGACAGTGAGCTATGCAGATGTCAGTATGAATCCACAGAAGGTCTGTACACCTACTTGGCAGGTGGTAGCAGAGTTCCAGGGAATGTCAAGCACACATGCATGCAAACAAAGCTACAGTATGTATGGCTGGAGGTGGACCATTGCACGACATTGACGGCGTACCACTACCAGTAGGTAACAGTGGAAATATCCAGGTACTGTGAACATGTACCCAGGAATGCACAACGCAGATGTCCATGTTAACACAGACAGTAAGTCATATTCAGTGTAATAGCAATGAAAGTGGTACTGCACAGTTATCAACATACCCTCACCCCTGTGCTACCTATGTATGTGGCTATCACTTGACAACCTCCCCACCAGTATGCAAGGATGTGCAGCTGTCACACTATGGTACCTACTATGGGTGTATGTAATGATTCAGGACAGTCATACAGTTACTGCATCAGGCATGCTGGGATATACACACAATCATATCAGCACACTCTACTGTAATACACATGTTACTATTATTACAATCCTATGTAGTCACCCTGTGCATCAGCAACATGTTAACCTGTACCTGCACTGATGTTAGAGATTGCAGGTGGTGGCACAGTTTCATCATATGCACAGGGTGTGAAGTAGGCATGCCTGAGCCAGCCACTGATACCACCAATTGACATGTATGTGTGTGCGTGTATGTGAGGGACAGAAGTACAGGGTGGGTCAGTGTTGATGCAGTGTGCGTGTGTGTGGTAGCCCTACTTGTGTTAAAGTTGCATGTGTGTATGCATGCACACAGTACCACCTCATGGCTGCCATATACTAGTTGTTGTGGACAGCCACAGACTGCACCTGCCAGGTCATACAGATCAGTGTCTGTGGCCACGGACACGGTACCTGTGCCTGGCAGGGGTGCTACGGACCGTATCCGGTACTAAGCCTGACTGGGTACTGTCATCGGAAGCAGGGGTATGGTGACTGGACACAGGTCCCTGTTGGGACTGTCCAGAGCCACGTGCACGTGGTCTCCTGGGGCGGTCTGATGACAGCACAGACCCAGCATTGCTGGGGCTGCTGCTGGCACTATGTGTGCGGCCACGGGCCTGTTGTCATCCGTGCCGACTGCCAGCAGCTGTGGTTGCTGGCATGCGGCCACGTCAACGCCGCAACCATCCACCATTGCCCTGGCTCATGGACGTGTAGTTGTGGAACTGCTGTAATATGTCCCCACAACATCGGTCTATGACGTCGGTGAAATTGCGGATAGCATCCGCAATGTCATGCATACTGTCTGTCATGGCGGTGCGACATGCTCTCAGCTCCCTCAGACCCTGCCTGGTGTACCTTTCCATACGAGACTGTGCCTGCATGACAGCCCGGAACATAGCCGAGGTAGACATTCCTCTTTGGGCACGCCTGCCAGGGGCTGTACGTCCACGGATGCTCCCCCGAGAACCCATGGGCAACTGTCTGTGTGGTAGCACCTCGGGACCGTGCCCATGGCTGCTGTGTGGGGAAGCATGTGCCACAGCTACCACATTACCCTGGTCAATGCCCGCTACAACCTGTCCATCACCTAGGGACATTGGTGACAGGGGATGTATTGGCAGGACGACTGTGCGCATCGATGGTGTGGACAGCTGTGTACTGTCAATTGGCTGACCAATGACCAACCCCGACACACCCTCCTGTGCCATTACACAGTTATCATCATCATCCATACCAGGGGCACCGGATTCAGGTTCTCTGCTGCAGGACACCAGAGCAGCAACAGAACCTGTGGGGGGAAGACAGGAACCACAGTTTACAATTTGTACACAATGTTACCGGTGATGCACACATGCACACATGCACATGCCAGGACGTGCACACATGCACACATGCACACATGCACACATGCACACGCCAGGACGTGCACACATGCACACATGCACACATGCACATATGCACACACCAGGACGTGCACACATGCACACGCCAGGGCGTGCACACATGCACACATGCACACGCCAGGACATGCACACATGCACACATGCACACACCAGGATGTGCACACATGCACACATGCACACATGCACACATGCACATGCCAAGATGTGCACACATACACATGCACACATGCACACATGCACACGCCAAGACGTGCACACATGCACACATGCACACCACGCAGTATATATACTCAGCACAACTGCATTACAGTATTATGACTAGCGCTAAACAAACTATATTACATATTGTTGATACACACTCACCAGCCTGGATGGGCTGCCCTGATGTGACACCGGAGGGACCTACAGAAATGAAAGGAGTACTGTCAGTGGGCACAACTGTGCCATTGATACAGCGTATAACACAGTTCAGTAGTACAATAGTTGCCTTTCACATGGCAGCTGCTGATATTAGCTATAGCACACATGCACACATTCATACTGAGCTGACAGCTACACACCATGGACACGCCTTTCACATGCATGTACTAACAGTGTACAGGACAGTGAAGTATACATATGGTATATTACCTGCACGCTCCATATCGTGCCGCTGTGTGGCTCCAGCCTCCAGCATTATGCAGGTGTGATGCTGCGGGTGTTCCTGGGCTGGAGCCACGACACTGAGGAGTAATCCCTCCAGTCTGGTGAGGGGGATGTATGGCCACCCCACCCCTGTGGCGACCTGTTGCCTGTGGATATCTGCGGCATGCTGATGGACATTTCTGATCAAATCACTGCAGTGATGACGTACCTGCTCATATGTCCGATTGTGCATGCCAATATCATTTATCCGGCAGACAAGGTCATGCCACATTGCAGCCCTCTCCTGCTGATTCTGGCTGGTGCGGGAGAACAGGATGTTGTAATCCCACACCAGGCTCTGGTGTAGTTCTTCATCTTCTGCAGCAGAGTACGCAGGATTCCTGTGACGCGCCATTTCCTGAAAGTAAACAGAAAATGGTTATCAGAATGGTATGACAGCATCATATGGCACACATACTATACATGATACTCAGATATGCTGTTATTATACACACCCATATGTAGCACCTGTGTGTCTCTTGGGGGATACGCATGTACATGTGCAGATGTCACTGCTCAGCCGACGACTGTACAACACTACACACCACATTACATACAACAGGATTCCTACATGGATGATGTGTACACAAACTACTTGGCCTGCATATACATGTCCCACCAACACCACCAGCACAATAGGCTACCTTTACATGCATGGCACTACTGAATTACACCTGTTAGTACTGGGATGGTATACATTAAGACCACTCGGATGGTGGGTGACACAACACACACTGCTGAGCCCTTTCAGACTGCTTCCACAAGCATGCATGGCACATGCACACACACCCCTAACCCACACCCTATGCACAATGGTTAAACATGCTGTCAGGTAGACCACAGCCATTGCCACACTGTGCAACAACATACAGAGGCTACTGCATGACAGAGCAATATCACATGTATGGCAGGCATCCCTGACCAGCAGTCATGCAACACTGAGTTGTCACATAACAACAGCCAAGGCATACTCAGAGTACAACATGGCCAAGGCCCGACAACATAACCAGCAGGCCTTATGCATTATTGTGGCATACCTGGAGCAACAGCCACACACATGCTCACTGTCATTACTGCACGACTACATATGATTCACAGGCACCACAGCTATTGGCTACATTTGGACAGACAGGTTCAGTGCAGACATCCCCCCACACTGTGATCCACACAAACATATGGTTGTACCAGCTGAATGTAACCCCCCTGTCATCTCATATGTCCAGGTGTGATCCACCCTTAGCGTAGCAGATGACACAGCATGTATATGACCTGATGGTATCCCCAGATGTGTGCTACATGAACAGTTGTCCCACTACACACAGGTGCCACCACTACAGACCCTGGAAACTACTGAAACATAACCTTAACCAGCCTGGTGTGCAAAGCTGTGGACGGGATCATGATGGCACTCACATACAGCAACACTGGGGTCATACAGACACTTGCTCACACAGAGTCTGGATTTCTGTGTTGCTGCAGCTGCCTTTACACCATGGTTGACCTTACACAATCGGTCACTACAGCCATTGTTGGGGGCAATGCAGTACATACAGCCTAGCTGGACCTGCTGTAGGCCTTCCACACAATACCCCACTCAGGCATCATACACAGGCCCATGTGGGTACATGTTAATACATATGTCACATGTTTGGTAACAACCTGGTTAGACAACCACATCCATACAGTTGATATGGCATGATCCATGTCAATGTCATAGGCAGTCACACCTGGTATCCCACAGCCCTCTCACATTGGGGCACTCATTCAGCATTTACATCTCAGATATGGAACCTAACATGGGTGTGTTGTGGATGGCAATGTTACCAACTGACTGCATAGTGGGTGTCATAGGCAATACACCAACTGACACACACATCCTACAGACAAGCCACACTTTCACGGACAGCTGCTGGCAGAATCATGGCCTAACACTGGCTGGCATGTGATGTATAGTCATCACCTGTAGGGACATCACCGTACACACAACATATCAGATAGACAGTCACCCACTGGGTACGGACACGTTAAACAGAGACATAGGTATCCAAGTCGGTATTGTCCTCTCAGTTGACATCCACACTGACAACTTGATTAGAAATACTGTCTACCTTGGCCACATTAGCATGACGGGTGTCACATCCAGAGCAGAGGGGGTCATTCTACACCATGCTCCTCCCTTATCATGCCCATGATTGAGTACAATGGCCCATGTGGTATGGACCTCACCTGGCACATCCAACAGCTGGAGGGACCCCAGTAGTACCTCACCAAGGGGATCACATATCTCCAACATATGTCATACGCTGACACACTACAAAGACTACAGGGTGTCTCATACGGCATATGACCTATCTGCATAACATTCAGCAGGAGTATGTGTGACATGTACTCATGGGCAGTCTGCACATGCAGTGGTGGGCATCAAAACACATCAGTGGTGGTTACTGGTGTAGGTTACTTGGAATGGGGTATGATACTCCAGTATTGACACTGGTGTTCACTGCATGTCTTCATCACCAGGCACCTGTTGCAATGCATCTGTACACATGTGCCTCACTCAGTATAACTCTCTCTCTATATATATATATATTTAAATATATATACATATAGGTATATATGTATGTATACATATCTCCATATATAGAGAGATGTACATTTATTAATATAGCTATGGAGAGGGGGGGAGTGTGACAGCAAGGGTGAGAGAGTGACAGGGTGTGGGACAGGGTGAGTGTGTGATAGTCATATGCTGACATATCTGTCGACAGTCTCATCCGTGTATGTATATGTATCTACATATATCTGAATATGTATGTGTGTATTACATATATATATGTACATATTCTATCTATATCTGTGTCTGTATGCCTACATCCCTCTCTATCTATGTATACAAATATGCATAATATATATATATATATATATATATATATATATATATATATATATATATATATATATATATATATGTACATACATATATTGACATACATACATACATATACATATGATAGATATGTGTATCAGCATGTTCATTTCCAGAACTGTTTGCCCACACTGACATACTGGTAAACATACATGACTGTGTAACCTCCATTGTACATTGCAGTACAACCTACATTGATATGTGCACATAGATGCCTTCACATACATATGTATGTCCAGCCTTCAGTGATAGTTAACATATGTCCCCTGCCCTATGCACATGTTCATATACATACAGATACAGACCATAAACACATATATGGAAGCTTCACAGTATGTAGACTATTAAAGTTTTACTTTACATTACCTAGGTTTGACACAAGTGCTGCGTTACTGTGACTTCTGGTCCTGCAGCTGGTTGTCTGGCTTGACAGCTTCGGCTGATGTGTAGCTGGGTTCAGCTTGAGGGTTTCTGTTCCTTGCTTGATTGCTAGCTTGCTTGCTTGCTTTCCTTTTGTTTTTGTTTTTTTTATCTCTCTTTCTCTCAGTGCAATGAAAGTATTGCATGTGTGGACTGGGAGTACAGGATGCTTTTATAGGTATCTGTATATGTCCATGTGATGGCCTCTGCACCAATTGTTAGCAGGACAGTGCTATTAAAAGGTAGTTGAGATAGGCCTTGCCCTTTCAGATTGTAAGGGCGAGGACCATGCTGGCATGCTGTGGACACTGTTCTGTGTGTGTAAAGGTTAGTATCGCTCTCATATTTCAGGCTGTGTTGTAGGTTATCCCTCTGTGAGTATGTCTGTGGCTTGCAAGGTGCTACAGTAATATTGCTATCTAGTAGCTACCAACTAGCATGGCTGTTTCTGTTCACACAGTACTATTGTAGAAATCAACTACAGTTGACAGTGTATATACATAACATGCTTTGTATAGTAGACATGTTTTATTCCCTTTACATGCATTCCTACTATTGAATGATATATTTGTTCTAGCTCAGTGTTTTTGTATAGCAGTCTTGGCTTAGTGGCAAATCATGCAGACTAGTGTTTCCAAGGTCCTGGGTTCGGGACTGACAGTGGGATTTTATTTTGCTTTTGAGCAGACTACAGGCCTTGTCATTCAGAGTGACTAAGGCACTTTTAAGCAGTTGTAAGCGGGTTAGCGCTGGTTTGCACGGAGCTCACGCATGCGCAGTGGCGTTTAGCTCCACGCACACACACTTAGCTTAGTGCACACCAGCGCGTGCACGCTTACAACTGCTTACAAGTGCTTACTCATGCGCACACCCGTGCTAATTTCTTTTAAAGAAATGAAAATGGGGAGACAGGAAAGTGGTGAAAAAGGGGTCACTAAGAGGGTAGGACAGTAGGAAAACAAGCTCGGGAGTTGCAGGAAGGGTGTAGGAAAGGCCCATAGCTGCCCATTTCTTTTTCAGCAACAGCTGTGCATACCTATGTAATTTAGTGTGACATTTGAGACCTTCCACCCCTGGGAGAGGGGTGAGGACAACAAAATGTGTTGTATAGCCAATTGTAATTACCAGTTTACATGTCCAGCAGACATGTCTGCAAAATGGGCAGCTATGTATGGGGCGTAATTTTTTTTGCAGGAACAGAGTGCCCTTTTTTTTTCAGGGGAGAGTGGTATGTCAGGTACGGGTAGTAGGTATAGTTGGGGAGGTAGGTAGGGGAGGTTAACAGACAAGACAGACAAGACGCATACAGGGGCGGTGTATGACACATGTGGGGGGATACACATTTGACGGGGATGGATGTTGGGGTTTCCAGAGCCCATGAGCCCACAGATGGCAACAGTGGAACTGAGATCCCCACCCATAGGCAGTTGCCACTGTGCCTTCACTGCCCAGGACGGGGCTGTGCTGGGGGCTGTGTAGGTGGGGCAGTGGGCACGCCCACCAGTTGTGCCACCCGCACCTCGAGCTGATGTAGGGGCTCAAGCACAGAGTGCCTGATCTCCCTACGCACCACAGTCCGGACACCACAGAGGGTGAGTGTACGGTCTCCTCCGGCCACGCTTGCAGAGGGGGGATGAGCCCCATCCCCTGCAGCACTTCCACCCGCAGGTGGCACAGGGCCACCGGAGGAGGGTCCGGCCTGGGCACTAGTGCCAGGTGCGGTCGCCAGCTGAGGTGGGAGAGGTGGGTCTGCTGGGACCCGCCTTCCCTGTCGTTCTGTGTTTTGTTATAATTTAGGATGGTGTGTATTAGTATCACACAGTACCATGCAGGATTAGTTGTAACAGCATGCATTAGTATTCCCAGTCACCAAACACCCATATATTCAGAACAGTAAACAGCAGGCATAACACATGCATTATTTCAACAACAGTACACAATCACACAGCATGCAGGGTTGATTGATGGCAACAGGCCATCAGGTTCAGATGTATGAACAGGGCACATGCATCAACAATCGTGCAAATATTTAAGAACCAACAGGACAATTGTCAACGGGACACATGTCCATGGAAATTAATTGCAAGTACACATACCCATTTCATGCGTGATGGATTATTTGTGGATTTAGGGTGGGGTAGAGAAATATTACATTAACAACTGCAATTACCTATACATATGCTGTACATTTCTAATAGCTGCAGATATATGCACACTACAGGTCTAGCTACACTTTCCTATGTGCAAACATATGCATGTTGGTGATAGGACAGTTACTGCTACATTCATATACATTTGCATTTTTTTTTCATGTTCAGATCTGCCTCTGTTCAGTTACAGCATCCTGCTACTTTTCATTTCTATGGCTCTAGCCAACTGTGGATGTTTGGTATTGCATACGAACTAGTACTATCTGCATAATTCTTAGGTACAGATACATATCCAACCTGTGGGACACACATCTTTCTGACCCAGTTATATTTTCTGTGCCTCTCTCATTTATGTCATGCTGTACTGACTGTAGTATGCTTTATTCAGGAGTTAATACAAGCTTTGTGGTGGAGACATGCCTCTTTCACACACTCTCTCACTTATTTTATAGTTACAATTAAAACTGGCACAGGATTCTAGGCTTTCTTGGCATGTTTTACATGATTACAACTATCCTTTCCCACAGTCTCACTTGTGCTTGCCTTCACAGCTTAAATGGGGGAATATTAGTCACACATCTGTTTAACTGATCTTGTGTGTCTGTAATACACTGGCTACTGCAGGTTATGTGCTATTACATCACAGGTGGGACATCTAGCAGATTCTCTCTTACACTGTTACTTGCATTTCATTATACTAACTGACTACACTGCACTGTTTTACAAGCTGTCAGGCAATTTCTTTGGTACAGTTACAAGGAGAGGTCCACTAACCTGCCTGGTGGCGCAATCGCAGGAGCCTACCAGCATGGGCTCTGCGATTCGTGGTCCGTACACCTGCAGCTGTAACATAAACGAAGTGATATTGGTAAACACATCTACATATTATCAGCTATTTTTATTTCTTATTAAATGATTTAATGTTACTTACTCAGTAGTGGGGCGTTGGGCATTAGCCGGGCCTCCTGGATCCATCGGGTCAGTAGGTCCTGTTTCCATCGCTTCAGGTCCGCATGGTGATGATGGACCTGCTCGCCAGTCCTAGGAATTCCAGTGGCACTGGTGAGGTCACGAGCCAACTGGTCCCATGCCTCCGCTCTGTAAGCTCCCCACAGGACCTGGCCCTGCATGAGTTGGGCCTCGTGATCATGGACAAGGAGCCAGACCATGTATCTGGACTCCTCAATGCCCCACCACTGTGCTCGAAAGTGACTGCCCTCCCCTACACCTGACATGCTGCCTGCAGGTACTTTCCACAACCAGTTATGCTGTGTATTCCAGCCTATGGTGCTTATATATGCCATTTTTCCTGCACTTATGTGTGATTGGCCAGTTTGGAAATGTATCAGCTTCACAAAACCTGCTTTGTCATGCTTCCCTTTGCATTCATTCCTATATAGATGCTATTTCTGCATTTCTCAGTACAAATGTCCTGGCCTAGTGCTTCTGTACTTCGACTATGGTGCATGGTATCCTGGGTTCAAGTCTCAGCATAGCTTTTTCTTTTGGTCATGTCTGTCTAGACAGGCTGGTGGATGTGTCTGTGTATAAGCGATTTTAATTCAGCTTGCTCAACGGTGCCCGCCGGTTAGCGTGTTTGCACGGAGGTGCGCATCGCGCATACGGGGTAACCTACTTGCAGCATTATTTGCCTTTTAGCACGCATATTGCATTGAGCTCGGCTACTGGCACACATTTGCAGCATGGCACAGCGCTGCTCAGCCCAGGCAGTCCGTTTACACATGGTGACCCACTGCTCACCTATCAGCACACATACTCAGCTTGTTGGAGCGTAGCTCAACTCTGAGCAAGTCTGCATTCATTTTATTACTTGTCTCACATTTCTTTTATCATTTCGTTACATTTTACATAAAATATGATTATATATCTGTACATGTGTGTCAGGGGATTGTTTCATGCTTATTTACGAAATAAAAAAATATTGGATGTGGTGGGGACTCGAACGCTGCTTGTCTGCTCATGAGACGACATGTCTACCGCTACGCTATTTCTTCTTGCATTATTTTGCATATTTAGAACTTATGAGCTTCTTCACTGACTGCTAACTGTGGTTGAGCGAAGGGCACACCTGCGCAAACGAGCGCACTTACGGGCAAACTTTTTTATAATTGTTAAAAAAAAAATTAAAGGTTTATTTTTATGTTTATATGTTCATTGTCTGTGGGGGCATGTGTTGTGTTGTGTTTGTTGACATTTCCTTGGGCTCGCTCGTGGGTGTTTACTTTGGGGAGTTCTACTCCCCTGGGGGCGTGTCCGTTTCCATGGCTCGACCTGTGGACACACCCCCTTCTTTCTTACACGGACCATGTAAGCCTTTGGTGTGAGTCAGCATGCTCTCATGAATATGCAGAGCATGCTGATATCACTCCGTTTAACTGCAGCCTCCGTGTAAGACTTATAAGTCTTACACGGAGGCTTCGTGAATCCCCCCCCATAGTCTTTATGGAGAAGATTTTGAGTAAGGGCATTGGAAAGGATAAAGTAGTATTCTAAATGAATTCATTCAAAAGTAAAGGAGTAGGTAAGCATTGAAACCTGGACTAGGATGAGGAAACTTAGAACTTAGCTAAGAGTTATGTAAACTCAGACATAGTATGAGGTTTGGACAATAAATCCACAGACCAGTCATTCATTCATCCTCTAATTGCATTCTTAATCAGTTCAGGGCCTTGGAAGAGAAGGAGCATATTCCTGCAGTCAGCGTGAACAAAGTAGAAAAATAATTACGTGCGCGCACACGCACACATACATATACACACACACACATATATATACACACACACATACACGCACACGCACACATACACGCACACACACACGCACACACACACACACACACACACACACACACACACACACACACACACACACACACACACACACACACACACACACACACACACACACACACACACACACATATGCACTCATACACAAACACACAGGCACTGTAAAAGATCATCACTTTACTAATAGTGCATCTTTTGCTTCTCAGAAGTAACTGTATTACCCAGCGGAAACTCACCAGTATATGAGGAACAGGAACACTTTCAAAGAAGGCACTCCAAACTGAGAATTATATTACAGACCTAAGCACCATGTTGCTGTGATGTTAACCTCTTTGACACATACCTCTCAACCTCTTAGAGCAAGAAGTCCGGACAAAGCCTTAAGGAAAAGTGGGACAAAGGCCCAAAAATAGGGACAATTTTGAAATATTGCTCTTACAAACTTAGAACTTTGATAGAATAACAGGTTTTGAATTAGGATGAATTTTATGAAAGTTATGACATCTGAAACTCAAATGTCAGTTATTTTCTAACTTTAATATTTAATGATCTGCCACTAATTTTCCAAAAAAACACAAATTTATTAACTTTTTAAGTCTTTATTGGCTCCTTCTTATTTCTTAGTTTACATTTTCCAATTATTCCTATATTGCTTGGTGACTATCTTTCATTAAACTTTAGGGAGAATTCAATAAAGCTTCCATGGAGCAATTTTCTGTGTAGGCATAGTGGCACAGAGCTTACATGGAAGTACGCAGCCGTGTAATCCAATAAACAGATCATAGGGGCGTGCATGAGCATATGAATACGGAAGTGTCCTTGGCGTGCAAATCACCTCATAAGCAGGTGAACTGCACACAAATGAGGGTTCTGGGGTGATCTAGCAAGCAGACTGGCAGTCATACAGACCTCGTGCTTGTGTCTGAAATGTACATAGAAAATTTCTGTGTACAAAAAATTAAAAAGTGAACAGGGGCTTTAAAAGCCCTATTAGAAGGTCAGAAATAGCATATCAGGCACAGATATGTGCAAAAGCATGCCCTTTATGGCCAAATCATATTGCAAAATAGTTTAATATATATTTTTTTTAAATACCAATATCACATTTCAGAGGCATGCAGCAGTGCACAAACATGCTGTTATGCAAAATGAAAATATTAAAAAGTGTAGAAATGGAAAATAATAAATATGTGGCAATAATGCATTATAGGACCTTGCACTGAGTATGTACAAGGGTAGATATCTGTGGTTTCTAAGAGGCAGGCCCTGGAATAGTGTAGTACCTAGGTTGTGTGCATGGATCTGTATGCAAATGGGCTGGGGTTACTGAATAGCAAAAATGGGCTACTGTGTCTGTAGATATAGTCCGTGTAGCCCCAGAACCATGTTGGTGCCACAGAAGAGCTAGCTGACATCAAAAAGGGTGTGTCACTATCTGTTTAAGCACATTGGAGCTCAGCAGTGCCCATTTATGCGGTGCACCTCTCAGCTATGCAGGGGGGGGGGTTTGTCCAGTGCTGCTAAGCTGGGTGTTTCACTATGTATGCATGGCATGCAACTGTGCTGAGCGTACTAGTCCATGTGGGTATGTCTATTGAGTGGTGAGCATTGCTTATACCTGTGGCATGGGTTTGCGTGCTGTGCTGCAGTGCTTAGCAGGGAAGGCATTTAAAATAAAAAGAAAGAAAATTGCATGGGAAAGCCAATCATGTATAAATTACTGATAACCCATGTTCCACTTAAACTGGGCCATTCAAACCCTTCAGCAATGTACTTGGCAGGTGGAATGCATCATATTTAGCCAATTACAGAGGCTGCATATGCATCAGAGCACTATAAATTATGCATACACCCTACAGTCTGATTTTGCCCCATACTCTGCACCATTAGAGTGCAGACTTGGGAATTTTAACCTACAGAATGCTAGGGGCTGCTGCTGCTCAGATATATATGTATGTTCTAGATGCTGAGGTCAGTGCTGAAGCTGCAGCTGACAATAGGCCTAGTTTGAAAAGGAGAAGAGTATTCAGACCCAGGGTAACTTTCCAGGAGCTATATGATCTGGAGATTGTAGACCGCTACAGGATGGACAGGGACATACTACAAGAACTCACCAATCTCTGCCGACCTCAACTCAGACCCAGAGCTAACAAAGGGGAACCCATCCCAGTGGAAACAAAGGTATGTGTTGTCCACAGAATACTAGCTACAGGTACTTTTCAAAGATCGACTGGGGACATGATAGAGGTGTCGCAGGCATCGGCATCCAGGGTGCTCAACCAGTTCCTGGCTGCCTTGCAAACACATGCCAGTGAGCACATTTATTTTGCCTGCACTCCTAAGGAGAGGGCCAGCAATATTTTTCTCTTCTACCATGTAGCACACTACCCTGAGGTACTGGGTGCCATAGACTACACTCAGGTACGCATCAAAGCACTGCCTGGTAAAGAGGATAGAGTAAATGTCAACCGGAATGAGGTCATATGCCAGGTCATATGCAGTGCTCAGGGCATTATCATGAATGTGTGTGCTGGCAGCCCTAGCAATTATCATGACTCCCATACCTGGTGTGCATCACAGCTCTACCAGTGTTTGATGGGAGAACATGCCATATGGCCATCTAGTGGGGGATACTTGCTATGCACTGGAACCATAGATGATGACACCCATCAGAAATACACACACACCTACTGAAGAATGCCATAATGGGGCACATGCACAAACTAGGAACATCATAGAGCATATGTTTGGGCTGCACAAGTCACAGTTCTGGTGGAGCCCTGCAATACTCTCCAGCCACATGTGCACAGATGTGTACAGTATGTGCCATGCTACACAATATGATCCTACAGAAACAGCTTCAGCAGGATCATCACACAGGAAGGGACACACAACCCCTAGCACTGCCTAGGTCACCACACCCACACCCACAGGGGGACTTGGAGGAGGAACCTGCTGAGGCTGTCCCTGTAGGCAGACATAGGCAAGCCCAGTATGCCCTGGCCATAGCAAAGAGGCAAAGCATAGCACATGCACTGACAACCTAGAGTCCTAGGGACTGTTACCTTACTCTGACTGACATACATAGTAAAAATTATGCCAGCCACACCACACAACCTGTACCTTACCATGTCACCTTACCCCAACTCACATACATAGTAATAATTATGCCAGCCACACCACACAACCTGTACCTTACCATGGGCTGTGTTGTGCGTGCATCAGCAAAGTCAGTCCTGAAACACAGGTATCTCAACTGCTGCATGCATTCACAAGGTAAGTCATTCTCCTTTACAACATATGTATAGGGTACTACACTATGGTAGCATATGTATGGACCTACTGCATGTATGCAAGGGAATAGAGTGGGCTAGTGGGCTACTTGTAGAGAACTAACAGCTATGTGGGGCAACAAGTACTCTGTCCAATACTGAGTGCCCCATAATGTGCAATAATCCACATGGCTGAAAAACCCAACACAGTATGCAAGGGAAATTCCAAACAACGTGGACATAGGACACATGCACAACTGTCAATACCAGAGTCCCTTACCCCCAACACACCAGAGTTCCCATACAACTGTAGTAACAAGATGTCTTCAAGGATATATCATCAGACCACACAATCCCATGGCTGTCACAAAGAGCCTGGCTACATGTTCTATTTTCCACAATATGTAGGGGTCAAAGTGTATGTCTGTCTACTGTTGATAGTGTGAGGAATTAAACCTCACTTTCTGGTGACAGCTGTGGCTCAGTGGGCTAAGTACAGTACCATGGTTAATTGTGTTGAGGATTTGAAGCTGGCTGCACCTACCATTTACATGTGAGGTACTCTAATGGTAGGACTCCCACAGACTGTCAATATGCCACAATCTGTTAATGTAAGAAAGCTGGACAAAGTCAGAGGTAATGGTGGGACAGAGGGCCAAACATACAGACATTATATATACTCTGAGTAACCTAGAAGGTGGCTAGTATAACAGCAGGTTGCAACAGGTCAGAGTAGCAGCAGGATGTAAAGGCCATCACTTAAATGTGTCATGAAGTACTAACTCCCTTGCCCAACGCTTCCTAGAATTTATAAACTTGAACGCCCTGGATCAACTGGTCAACACCCCCACCAGAGGTGACAACATATTGGACCTGGTCATCACCAACATGGGTGACTGGTGTTCTACACCAGAGGTTAACCCCTTGTTGGTTATATCAGACCATAGACAAATCACTCTGGATATACACATACCATCCCCACCCCCAATCAAGGAAACCACTGTGAAAGACTTTTCAAAAGTAAACTTCTCATTACTTAAGACTGAGGTGGAAAGGTTCATAACCCCCATGCTAAAGGACAATGCTGTCCAAGCTGCTAAATCCCTTACAAAGGCACTCTATGAGCACCTGCAAGCATGCATGGATCGTGCTATCCCAAGCAAAACCAAGACTCACTCCTCCAAGAAAAGGAAGCCAGTCTGGTGGACCCCTGCAATAAATAAGCTATACAATAGAAGGAGGAAACTAGTACATAAAAGAGTACAATCCCAAGAAGGAAAGACATCCCTGATCAGTATCAGCAAGAAACTACAATCCCTCATAAAATCATCCAAGGCTACCTTCGAAAGAAAAATTTGCCAAGGACTCCAAAGATAACCAAAATTTGCTCTTTAGCTATGTCAAGAAGTGGAAACTCTCAAATCTGCTCTGAGTTAGTGCAGAATGGCACAAAATACACTGAACTGACTGATATTGCCAACATTCTGGCAGACAAGTTTAGAGCACACTGCACCCGGATACCTGGTGTCAAAATCATGGCCTCAAGCTAAATGCCAAAATGTGACTAGTCATCCCCTTTGGAAAGAACAAAGTACCCGCAAACTACCACATATGCGGTAATCCCCTAAATACAGAAAATGTAATAAGGGATCTAGGCACCCAAGTAGATAGTAATCTCTCCTTTGATATTCATATTGCCAAGCTGGTTAGAAAATCCTTCTATGTGGCCCACCTAATAAAAAAAAAGGTTTGCATCTAGAACAAAAGCGGTTATTGTGCCCCTCTATGCATCACTCATCAGACCCATCATAGAGTACAATGCCCCATTTGGGATGTACCTTACAAGACACCTGCAATGGCCAAAAAGACCACAGAAGTACCTCACCAAGAGGATTACTGTCCTCAAACAGATGCCCTATGCAGCCCGACTGAAGAAACTTCAGCTGTACTCGGTTGCATACTGCTTACTCAGTGATGATCTCCGCCTGACATATAGGGACATGTTCAACACAGAACTGATGGATGTGCTCCACCTAAAAAAAAAAAAAAATCCCTAAGAGCCATTCTCTCTAGGGATCTAAATCTCACCACAACGATAAATAGGACGTGCTGGAGGGATAAATTCCTGTCCCGGAGACTCCCCATGCTTTGGAATAGGATTCCAGTGAACATTAGACAGAGTCCCTGACTAACACTCTTCAGGAGAAACCTTGACAAGTCAATGTGAAACAGAAAATTTACCCTGGGGATCACTGCAGTGGCTCTGCTGGACAGAGGCACAGGGAACTAATAGCTCTGCTGGACAGAGACACAGTGAACTAATCTAAGGAGGTGGTGAAAGCCAACACATTCTGGCTAGGCTTATAGATGCCCTCAGGCAGATAGCCTAATACTTACCTATGAACCTATGAACCTATTATGCACAACATTTCAGTGTGCTCAATTTAGTAGTATATTACTGGATGGGGCAAAGTTCTGGAGAACCTGCAAAAACATGTACAGTGAGAGGTGTGAAGACTGTCACCCTGTGTGTGTTGTTACATCATGTATCCCAGTCACATCATACCTACAAACACTTAGAGCAGGAAATCTGGAAAAAACTATGAGCAGTAGTAGTGTGACAAAGGCCCAAATATAAGGAGAAGGAGTAACTACTGGCCAGATAAATGTAGAAAGTTCAGAGAATAAAAGGTCATGCATTAGCATGATTTTCCAGATGTCTATGAATTCAGTAACTCTAATGTCTGTCATCATTTCCTAATGTCATTTATAATGATTTGTCATGAATGTACCAGAATATGACACTGCTATGTATAACGTACCGTACATATGATGCAAAGCTCTGCACAATCTATTACAATCGCTACAGATATAGGTATGAGCCATATATTATGGTCAGCATGCAGCTGGGGAATACCTTAGAGAAAATATCAGGGAGGTGCTGTACTGTTGAAAGAGGTGCAGTGCCAAATGGCTGCAGCACACAAAATCATATATATATATATATATATATATATATATATATATATATATATATATACACACACACACATACATACATGTTTTCAGTTAGTGTTTGCTAGATTTTACTGCCTGTTAGAATCCTCATAGACAGTAATTGCAGTTGGGGATAGTCTCATTCATTGATATCCTGCTAATGCCTATTTAAGTGGTTCATTTTGGAATATTTTCTGCTTAAAACCTGAACTTTGGCTGGCTAAGATCTAGCTGTATTCAACTGGACGTATAAGAGAATTTAAGTACATTTTATCTGCACTTTTTCAAATAATACAATTAATTGATTTATTTGTGTTGCATTGAAAATTAACTGAACTAAAAGTTTTGACTCTGTTTTTTCAGTTAGTTCCACACCCAGCCTCCCTGGTTTTGTTTTGGTGTTAATCTTTGTGTCTTTGAAACTGACCGCCCCTCTTGTAAATTTGTGTTTGGGTACTCCTTCTGGGCCCATCTCATTTGCTCATTCAACTGAGTGCAGTGAGATCATATTCTGATTTCAGGCACTCCTACTGTGTACAAAGAGAGCATCTGGGAAAGAAAAAAAAATAAGCTTGTTTCCTGCCTTTCCTGTAATTGGTCTAGACTGTTTGTAGGCTTCTGAGCCCCCAAGCCTTTCTGTGTTGGAGGGAAGCCTTCTAGCTTAATTTTGTTTCTTAGAACTAGCCAGTTTTCTAGTTTCAGCACTCAAATCTGTTTTTTTTTTTTTAACTCAGCACTTGTTCAGAACTCGTTGTAAGCACTAAATAAGCTGCAAATTACTACAGTACTCAACTTTCCTTACTTGTCTAGATGAAAGCAGTTTTTAGTACTTAATAAATAAGCACCTATCCAGGCATGTCTAAGGGTCAGCTCCCAGTGATTTCTCCTGTCTACCTGATAAATCTGGGCATCTTGGGGCTATGCAGCAATTGCCTCATGTACACAGACAACCTCCTACAATCCAGCACTACAACCTCTGAGAGATGCCCTTATATAGCCAAACTGAAAGCAAAGCTCTCTTCACCCAAGACTGGACTAGACAGTCAAGAGGAGAAGGTAAACACTTCCACCACACCACACTCATCGCATAGTCCCTCAAAACCTACACCACCAAAACACACCCATAGAAACACAAAACACACACTTACATTCACAGAGGCTCTCAATAAAAACCTGCCCAAGCATCAGGGACCACTAAAGCAGAAACACAAGCAAACTCCACCCCCCAACACAACCCAAATGACACATAACCCACAAACTCAGTGTGCCACTCAACCACAGCCCATAAGGCATAACAATGTACTCAACACTTTAGTCATAGGTGACTCTATAGTCAGGCACACTGATTTTCCAATCACCAGACTAAACAAGGTAAAGGTTACTGTCAGCTGCCTGTCAGGTGCCAGGATCCACCACATAATGCATGCACTGACACCAGAAGTGCAAATATGACACTGTCATTGTCCATGTTGGTGTGAATGACCTGAGACGTACCTCCCTAGACTACATGAAAAGTGACATGGAGGAGCTCTCTGATCTTGTAGCCCAGGCAGGTATGACCCTAGCCCTGAGTAGCATCCTGCCATCACACAGGCTGATACCACAGTACAAGGACATAATGATTGATTTCAACAATTGGCTAAGCTTCTGGTGTCATTCTAAGGGGATCCACTATTTGTCTGCCTGGGATGACATGATCGATAGACCATGATGCTTTGCCAGAGATGGACTGCACCTGTCGCCCTTGGGATTCCGGATACTGGCAAAGGCTCTTGCCACCCCTATAGTGCCTTTTTTAGGCAAGGTTCAAATGACAAATTCACCACCATAACAGGTACAAGCAATCAAAATCTGAGGGTAATGCTACTCAATGCTAGAAGTCTAAACTCAAAATGCACTCACTCGAGGCACTTCTTAAAATGGAGAACATTGACATCTGTGCAGTGACAGAGACCTGTTTCAAAGCTCCAGAGAGAAGCCCTGCATTTCCAAGCTATAATTCATACAACACCTTTTGGCCCCCTAACCCAGAACGAAGCACTAAAGGTGGAGGCGTGTCTATATTCATTAAGGATAGCCACACCTCCAGGCTACTTGCACAGCAAAATGCATCCGAGATTATCCAAGTGCAACTAACTCTGGGCAAGACTGCAATCCAACTTGTAGCTTGCTTGCTACAGAGCCCCCACCATGCCCCAGAATTCTCACTCCTCATTTCTTGATACACTGGAAAGTATTAGGGTACATCCCAACACCCTAATAATGGGTGATTTCAACTACCCCACCATTAACTGGGAAAACTATTCATGTATCAACTTTTTTTGCTCAACGTTCTCTGGAATTCATAACTTCCAACACCTTGAATCAACTTATTCACAACCCCACCAGGGGCAGCAATATCCTAGACCTGGTCATTACCAACATTGGCAACCAGTGTTCCACACCAAAGGTCAATTCCTCGTTGGTCAGATCTGACCACAAGATAATAACCCTAGACATCCACATCCCACCCCCACCCCCAATTAGGGAAAGCACCGTAAAACACTTCTCCAAAGCCAACTTCACACCTCTTAATACAGAAGTGGCAAACTTCATGACACCCATGCAGATGGACAATAAAGGTACGACTGATGAATCCCACACAAATGCACTTTATAAGCATTTAGACGAGTGCATGGATCATGCTATCCCTTATAGAACCAAGATGCTATCCTCCTAAAAAAAGGAAGCCAATTTGGTGATACTCTGCCATAAACAAACTTTACAACAGAAGAAAGAAACTGTTGTAGAAAGAGTAAAATCCCATGACTGGAGGAACTCCCAGGTCAACCTTAGTAAGAAGCTGAGATCCCTCATAAAATCCTCCAAAGCTAGTTAGAAAACAAAATTGCCACTGAAGACAACAACAAAGAATTCTATACCTATGTCAAGAATCTCAATGGCAATACTCAGATCTGCTCTGAGTTACAGCACAATGGCACTAAATAGACAGAACCAACTAATATTGCCAACATCCTGGCAGATAGGTTCAGTGTTAACTTTACCCCCCTCTCACCCCCTAGAGGTCCCATCTCTATAGCAAAAGAATGCAAAGTTCCTGTAATCACAGCTGCACAGGTAAAAAGCACACTCTCCAAAGCCAAGAACACAGCATCCATGGGACTTGACAATATCCCAGCCTGCATTCTACATGAACTACAGAATAAACTGGCACCCTACCCAAGTCCCATGTTCAGTCATAGCCTCACCTCAGGCTTTGTGCCCACTGATTGGTACACCATGATGTTTATCCCACTGCACAAAGGGAGAGCCACAACGGACCCCGGGAACTACCACACCATTAGCTTGACGAGCTTGCTCTGCAAGGCCATGGAACATATCATCATGAAACTCATAATCAAAGACATTGGTAATCTCCAAACTCTGGACCCTACCCAGTTCAGGTTTGTAAAAGCAGATCATATCTCCTAAACTTGATGGACTTCTTTGAAGCAGTCATAAAAGCCATAGATGAGGGTAAGGTGGTTCACACAACTTATCTAGACCTCGCCAAGGCTTTTGACACCATCCCCCACTATGGAATTATAGATAAGCTCATTAAACTAGGTATAAATCCCTATGTCAGAAGATGGGTTGCCAACTGGCTCATGGACAGAACTCACACGGTGAAAGCAGCACACTCCAAATCCGACTTCAGACCAGTACCTAGTGGAGTATCACAGGGTTCAGTCCTGTGTCATCTCCTGTTTGGTATCTACTTCTCTGAAGTACAAGCTAACACAGAAGGTCATTGGCTAACAAAGTTTGCAGATGACTGCAAGCTAGGAACCAAAATCAAAACTCCTAATGATGTGGACCTACTACAAAAGGGCCTCACTGAGACAGATGTCTGGTGTCAAAGCCATGGCCTGAAGCTCAATGCCAAAAAGTGTATTGTCATCCCCTTTGGTAAAAACTCTGTACCCATGAACTACCACATAAGTGGTAGTCTACTTAACGCAGAAAGTGTGTCAAGAGACCTTGGGACACAGGTAGACAGTAATCTGTCCTTTGATAATCACATCACCACAGTGGTCAGGAAATCCTTCTACATGATTCACCTCATCACAAAAGGTTTCTCATCCAGAAAAAGAGAAGTCATTGTTCCCCTCTACTCATCACTCATTAGACCCTTTATAAAGCACAACACCCCTTTTGGTATGTACCTCACAAGACATCTACAACAACTGGAAAGGCCACAGAAATACCTCACAAAGAGGATTACTGGCCTCAAACAGATGCCCTATGCAGACCGTCTCAAAAAACTCCAACTTTACTCCGTCACATATCGCCTACTCTGACGCAATCTCTGCCTAACATACAAAGCTATGTCAAACCCAGAGCTGTTGGACATGCTCCACTTAAAAAAAATCCCAATCTCTCCGAGCTACACGCTCCAGGGACCTAAGCCTTGTCACCACAATAAACAGAACTTGCTGTAGGGATCGATTTCTGTTCCCATCCTCTGGAACAGACTACCTATCTATAGCAAACAGAGCTCCTCATTAGCACTCTTCAAGAAAAATCTTGATGACTGGATGGGAAATAGGAAATTCACCCCAGGGATCACTTCTGTAGCTCTGCTCGACAGGGGCACATGAAAATAATTTTCTTGGGTGGCGAAAGCCAGGGTACCTTTTTCTCTAGGCTTATATAGGCCTTAAGGCTAATAGCCTAGTACCTACCTATGAACTTATGAACCTATGAACCTAAATATATATATATATATATATATATATATATATATATATATATATATATATATATATATATATTGGGTCTATATTAGATCACCGAACACTTAAAAAATGAATGGTGATTAATCGACCCTATGTAAGCGAAAGCTTACAATTTCGAACTGTCAGAACAGCAATTTTTTTTTCCTAGGGAAAAAAATTGCTGTTTCAACAAAAAAAAAAAAAAATGCTTTAAACATTACATTAAATTGGGGGAGCAGCCCACCACACCCCCCCCACTTAAATATACCAACTCCAAGATCGCACTACAGTGCCAAAAACAGCAAAGTAATGAAGTGGCCATGCGATTTCTTTCCCAGGGAAAGAATTTGCTTAAAAGCCGCTTCAATATTTTGCGGTTTCAGGCTTTTGAGTTTGACCAAGAGTCATTCGAAAGAATGCGTCTTCAGTCTAATAGGGATCCTATATATATATAGATAGACAGATACACATATGGGTCCACTTTTTAATTTTGAAAAAATCAGAATCTCGCGATTCATAATATCGAATCCAGAATATCAAGGTTTTTAAATCTCAAAATTAAAAAATAAAAAAATAAAAACATGACAACTTCTAAAGGAATGTATTTCAGGGGGGACAAGCTCTCCTGCACCAACTACATCCCTGCAACCTAAATATACTAACTCCAAGATCACTGTACAGTGAAGAGAATGGCAATGTACAGTTCTATAAAGTGCAGAACTGGAATATTACCATTCTCTTCATTGTAGCACAATCTCAGAGCTAGTATATTTAAATTGCAGAGGCTGTGGGGGTGCAGGAGGGCTTGCCCCTCTACAAAAACATAGTTTTAGCAGTTGTCATTTTTTTTTAATTTTATTTCTTAATATTGAGATTTCAGAACCTTGAGATTCCGGGCGTGTTAATATGAATCTCGAGAATCTGATCTTTCGAAGTTAAGAAGTGGACACACACACACACACACACACACACACACACACACACACATATATATATATATATATATATATATATAAATAGATATATATATCCATCTACATATATATATATATATATATATATATATATATATATATATATATATATATATATATATATATATATATATATAGATAGATAGATATATTTATATATATATATATATATATATATATATATACATAAGAACAGAAGGTGTATAGACAAAGTAACGGCACAATGAAGGTTAAAAATCAGTTTATTCAAACCAAAGAATATGAGCTCTTTTGCAGTGTAACCCACCGCTTCTTCAGATGCATAAACATTTAAAAACTTTATCTATTAAATATTTAATCACAATTAGGCTCAGTCAAAATTTCTAATTAGTAAAACTTCTCTTAAAGGCATATAATAAAGTTATATCATAATCCTCCAAATGTTCTAGTATATACACAGAACAGAAGGGAGTGTATTAAAAATTAACAAATACTAACCCCGGGATTCATGAAGCTCGGCGCAAGGCTGGCGTAAGGCTTACGCCGGCCGTTCAGCATAGATATGGAGTAGTCATGCCATATGCATAATAATGAAGGTGCACATCTGCCACAGCCACGTGCATAGGAAAGGTATGCGAGTGCATGGGGCGTATCGAAGTTGCGCAGGGAGGCGTGTCAATGTCGGCTGTCGATAAGCAAACTTAACTGCTGAATATTATATTCTGCCTGCAATAGTAATTGCACCTATCAGGGTCCGTGGAGACTGAATTGTATACAAAGCATGCAAGATAGTCCCTGCGAGCAGAAAATGAAGAAGCAAACACAAATGCACGGTAGTGAATAACGGGTCCCTACCCTTGAACAAATGACAGGAAAACCGTGTGCCCGTAGTCCAACATAGTGTTGATAGCTATACCATGTGGAAGTAAAACATATCATATGTTAGGGCATCGCCAGGAGGTACATCCAGCCAAATGGAGAGGGTCACCAGCTGACCCATAATGTGAGGGAGGGTACATAGCTGTGCAGATGTGTCCATAACAAAATACATGAGGAGAAATGTAGACTGTGGGGAGGCATTATCCACAACAGTCGGATATGTGTAAGGAATAGCATGGACATAGGAAAAGGACCATATGTCTGAATCATATCCTACAAGGGATGTAATAGTCACATACAAAAGGTATGTCCGTACTCCACATAACAAATGTGATAGGGAATAAAATATGCATGTAAATGAAACAGGAGAATAGAAACAGCTACAACAATAAGGACACATGTAGGCCAAAAGGAACAGTATGATCCATACCGTCAACTAAGAATACCACCTGTCCCACTTTGTGAGTGACAGTACCTCTGTGGGCAAATGTGTCCTGACACAAGCTTGTAAACATGGCAAATGTGCAGAGATTATAGGACATAATTATCCCTCAGACGTCATGTAATAGTTGCATTAAACAGTTGTTCTCTGCATGTATATTACATAAATGTCATAAGAAACAGAATAAGCCACCGAAATTCTACAAGACTAAAGCTTAGATATAGTCAAAAGTTGTAAGTTCTATCTGCCGAACTGACCGTGGGTATGTGTCTGCGTGTAAAATGTGCTGTGTTCACCACAAATGTTACACTGTGGCCAATTGAAAAGGTGGAAACAGTACCGTAGACTGTGGGGAGGCATTGTCCACAACAATTGGATATGTGTAAGGAATAGCATGGACATAGGAAAAGGTGCCATCCCCCAATGAGTACAACAGGTTTACAAAACCCGGAAGTCAGCGGTAGAAGCCGAACTTGTATGTGACACAGTCGAATGGGTAGCACCCGGGTATACCAACCAGGTAATGAAAGTGAAGTATGGGCATGTACCTATGTGCATGAGGTATAGCACGTGGAAAGCAAACATGGCAGGGTAGTCCACACAACCATAAAGGTACCCGACACCTGTAGGGTAGTCAGTGTGCTACTCTGGCCGTGTCATGGGCCAACAACCAAAGTAGTGAGCTATCGGATGTGAGGAATTTGCGTGTGAGGGGTGGATGGGTAATGGTAAAATCCGCAAAGGCAATACTGTCGTATGCAGAAAAGGTGAACCAGAGGTGTAGGAGGGGGCAGCGGGTGAAGTGGACAGAAACACAAACACATGGAGAAACAGCTGCAAGACAAGCAGACAGGCCATAGTGTGAACAGAATCCCACAAAAATATGAATATGGAAATGTGCAATACAAATGGATAGATATGTCACCATCACATACCCACAGGTTGGTCCTGATGGAACTGGCCATAAAAAATGCAACACTCCTGGCTGCATAATGGCCTACCCAGCATACCCTCCACATCACACAACCCACCCCCCTAACAGAACGTCCACCAAATCCAGCCGTACTTGGCCTACTGGTTCATTGCAGACACACCTACACATAGTGACCGCTACGCATATGTAGTAGGTATTGTCACCCTAGGCAGTTTCAGGATTGCAAACCATGTATCCCCTGCATGTAAAACCCCCTGCACATTTTCGTAAACCCAAAAGAATCTCCGATATCGGTCTTGTTTTGGTCTTTTCTAATTTTTGGGATATCTCTCACGGGATAACTAACCTGTGTAAATAGTAGAATGGGTATGACGACATGATGTCCACACCTGTAGATATCTGGACACAACTTAGAACATGAAGTAGAGGTCCATGACACTGTCCAGACTTACTTGGTCATGCATAACCTACTACCCAGGATAAAACACCTTCCCGTGACGCACGTGTTCCAACACGAATAGGCGGGTGAATATATTGCACACATTCCCATAGTGGCAAACGGCATAAGGGTGAGGAAGACACTGACATTAACAGGATAACCCTGATCAAGTGTGAGGGATACTGACTGTGTGCAGGCATGACCGGCCATGCCTGTCAATCTGTGTGAGCTAGATATCTGGACAGATCTGTGAATACAAGTGAGAGAAAGGTCCAAAAGCAGGTACAATTTGCAAAGATAGTGCGTCAGATTTATGCATTTATTTTCAGTTTGAGTACTGGGGAAGTCCACTGGACCAAGAAGTGCCCATTTTCAATGGAGGCCCGGTGAGAAAAGCTCCATAAGCAATACAAGGAAATAAAGGTTACATAATGTGAAAGGTAAAATGCAAGAGTAAAATTTATACAGTCAGGAAATACACATACATAAAATGTGCAAGTAAGTGTCAGCTAAGTCTGGTTAAGCTTGAGGGTAGAGAGGTGCAGGAGTATGGAGAGCTCAGAGGAGAGAGATCAGTAGACTTTATATCAGGTGAAAGCAGGAACATATCCATTTGGATGGATAAACATAAAAATATTATAGAATAACAGTTTGCACCATGGCATTAATGTCTGGAGAATGAAGTCTGAAACTCAACTGTCTGCTGGCACGTTCCGACTTCTGTCTTTAATGCTGAGTTACTGCTGTGTCAGAACACAACAGCATATTAGAAAGGTCTGTACCATACCACTCAACTGTCCAGATATTTGCAGAATGACCAGCGTATTGCCTCATATTGTTGTTGTGTGCCTCCGACAATCTGCGTCTGTCCGGTAAATAGCTGAGGATTGACGTCACTAAATAATGAGAATTATTTTGAGTTTAAGACTCCACATCCCAGAGAAAAGTCATGCTAATGCAAAACCTAGTATTCTCTCAGTGTTCTAAGCTTGTAAGGACAATAGTTAACATTTGTCCCTATGACTCCCCCCATCATGTAGGGTTTGCGCACATTTGTTGCTCTAAGAGGTTGAGAGGTATGGTCCATGCATATTTACAGTAACAACCCTTCACATTTGTGTAATGTAGAACTGCATACCTTTAGTCACATCATGTCCAAGATAATAATTCCCGTATGAATGAATACAGGTAATAGTCAAATGTGAATGGGAAAACCCCTCACTGTGGAGTATGGACTGTAACAACCCCACCCATAATATGTATTGCCAACAGAATAAGTTGCTGACAGGTGTCCAAACACCTGTGTCTAAAAATACAGGTAAAATGTTCATAATAGAAACTCCCTGTCCATATACTTCGTCTGACATTTGCATTCAGCCAGGGAAGTTCCGTTCACCAGGCGGACAAGCCTAAACCCAGAACACTACATGAACACCCTGACAATCAAAAACCTATATGTGCCACGACTATATGCCTTGGTGTTCTGCATATCCTTGGAGTGGTTAACAATGCAGCAGGGGTCCACAGCAGTAGGCAATAGGGAATGTGTAATATGTAGTACCGCATTTTTCCCAGCAGAAGAATGGATGCCTGTGTTGTAAGTGAAGCAGTGAGGTGTATGTTGATGTAGCTAAGTACTATGGATATGCATATCAATGAGGTAGAACAGCAAGAGAATAGTGTTTCCGGCATCCGGCCAACATGAATACAGTCCCGGTTGACCTACGACCACTGCACATATAACTTTAAAGTGTAATGAATGCATCCGTGCTGTACACACATTTAAATATGTAAAGGTGAACGTGTGTTTCGCATCAGTCTGTAAACTGGAATACAGATATGTAACAGTTACGGTCAGAAGTATCAAAGGCCACATAAGCACAAATATCTATTAAACATATGTAACCCACAATAAGGATATGCAAGTGCGCCTGTGCGTGTGTAATCCGCTCACAGCATAGCAAACGAATGCTGTTTCCTCCATGTTATATATACATGGCTCAAACCTGTTAACTCCGTAAAGTATGAAACTGGACAAAGCCATGCAAACTACTGGTACAAATAGGGACAATCCCCAGATATATGTGCCAGAACAAACATAGAAAGTGGATAGAATAGCAGGTGTGTCACTAGCATGGACTCTCTGAAGGGTATGAAGTCGTATCCTGACCTGCTTGTCATTACTTCCCAACATCAGTCTTTAATGAAATGCCACTAAATTGCCAGATAGACAAAAGGTTATGAAAAACAGACCAAAGATAACAGGCAAACAGCTGTACATTCTGCGACAATCTGTACAGTTGAAAGGTATGATATGGATATAGATATATGTGTATATACATAATCCACAGATGTAAATCAAAGCAAATTATGAAATGAGTGATGTACATGTATATATGTATACACAACAAACATATGTCCCTGTAGATATAACACATGTACGTAAATAGGCCACAGTATAGCTATTATGGATAGACAGACAGACGTGCATGAAAGGGGAATAAACTGCTGCTTTCAAAACCATTGTCCAGAAAGTACAAGTGTGACAGGCCTGCAAGTTCTACACTTTAAACATGAATATAGGTGTCCATTGCAGGACCCCAAAAATTGATCCAATACGAAGCGCTAACTGTCATTGATGCAAAGGAAGTCACAGCAGCACCTACAATATAGCTGTACATGCAACAATAGCAGGTGCAAGGGTAATAACACATGTATCGATAGAATGTATGATGTACGACCCGATATCTGGAGCGTGGGGAGTGCTGAGAAGCATCTTCACACTTTATTATCATTCACATTAAACATGTCTAATTGGTACTGTGGAGAGGTGTCAGGTATGGGAATCATGGGTATGCAGAAATTGGTCTAGGTGTTGGTTGGCACAGTTTTATTAGGTCCGCCCCATGGGAGTGATAAATATACTTATGTGGGTATAGCACATGCCTATATTCTCCAAAAAGGGCCAACCCATCTACTGGATATTGTTTAAACCATTGGGGGAAGACATAGGGACCTATATCAGTGTCATGTAGGAGATTATCATGGATGGACATGCGTACGATCAAGATGGTAACCATACCTGCCAAACTGTCAGACTAAGACAGCTGGACTAAGGCATAGTACATGAAATACAAATAAGGACTATATTAAATATACTCTAGACAAAGTCAGAACGTAGACAGAATAATGGCATAGTCAGGAATACGAATGTCATGAGGGTTAGTAATCATGAAATAGAAATATCAGTCATTATTATCTAACTGCACAGTACGTAATGCCTAGCCAGTAATTTACCAGAAAGGCACATTATTATGACAAGTGTAACAAGAGCATAGGTCAAACCTCGGGGCGTTTACCCATAGTGTGTACAGGTGAGAGGTATGAAGGTAACCCGTCCTAAATAAATGTATAGAACTAGTGATACTAGGTGTACAGGTGAGAAGAAGGATGTCAGGACAAATGACAAAACATGTACAAGTCAAAAGCATGTACTCAGACAAATGTGAATGACAATGTATGCCCTGTGAAAGTCAATGTGGAAGGTTAATAGACTCAAAAGAAATGTGTCTCTCAGGGTGTCAGTCAGTGTCACTGATACAGTGTCCATTCCCCCATACTCGTACATGGGCTCTGACACTGACGGAAACTGCAAATAGTGGCATACACATAAGGTACATGATAGAATAATTAGTGTGGATAAGCACCTGTTGGCCTTTATGAGGAATACAACCCTCTGGGTGGGTGTGTCCTGCAATATAAATGTAATGGAATCTGGTCTGTGATGCCGCCATACATTGTGTGTATTGGTATAAAAAATGGATAACCTGTATCAGAAACATGCCTCATAACTGTACAGATTTACGCAAAATGTGCAGAGTTCTTCCTCATATGTTTGGTGTGTTCCTCTTAACATCTGTACCTTTCTGGCAAATACCTGGGAACTGAAGTCATTAAATAATGACAAACATTTGGGTTTAAGACTCCAAATCCTTCAGAAAAGTCATACTAATGCAAAACCTATTATTCTGTCAACTATCATCGTTTGTAAGAGCAATATGTAACATCTTCCCCTAATTTTCCCCCCATCATGTTAGGCATTGTCCAGATATTTGCACTAGGAGGTTGAGAGGTATGATCAGAAACAGATACATGTATCCAGAAACACCATTATCGACTGCAACATAACTCGGAAGGTAGGAAAAGCGCTGAAATAGGAAGTTCAGTATTGGGCGCAGGTATGTGCCGACATGTCAAATGATACAGCAGTCTACATGAAGTACCTATAGGGCTGTCACCTTTACAAATGATGACAGTGGGGCATACCCACAGCCATGCACACACCACAAATAGACATAGCACACAGCAAAGCCTAGGCCATGATACACGAAGCCTCTGGCGTGCACGAGTAGAGTGAGAGTACAGCAAGGAAAGATGTCTGCAAAGCTTTTCAGCAAACTCCTGTAGGGGTGTGTAAGACTGCCCGTAACACGAACGTTGTATGGACAATATTGTTATTTGCAACATACCCCATTTGTATGCGAAAGCTATGCAAATATGTGATACATGAAACAGTCAGCTGTCCGTGCAAGAGCACAGTTATGTGTAGAAATGTACCTGGATGTTAGGCGACTAACGTTCTGCACATTGCTAAACAGAGCAATGACAGTTGCACATATGGTATGAATACAGTCGGAGAAGCATGCCAATGTCGAAATCTAAGGTCAGTGGCATAACCTTCCATTGGATATCAATAAAACTGTAGTTGTCCTCCCCCGATCTCCAGTGTGGAAGTGTAGCGCAGTGACACGACAATGCGCTGCACCTCATAACAGGTCAAATATGTATAATATACATAGAAAATGTAGGTTTAGTTAGATGTTAGTACTCCATGCAGATGGATGGCAAGCTGGAGACAACATGGCTACTGCGTACTGGTTGTCATGTGTGGAAGTGCTCTGTCAGAGATATAACAAAGCATTTGTTGGCAATCTGATGCAAGTGAGGCTTAGTATAGTGAATCACAACATGCCACGCCATATGGGCCAAGCCTCTACAGTGTAGTGTGGGATAAGGGGACTAGTAGAGCAGAAGATAGATGACAACATGAGTGTGCATGTATAAAACAGTAATCATACTGGAGCAGTGTCACAAGTGTGCTGTCAGTACTCAGTGGAAGAGACGTGTCATGAGCTATCCTAGGAAAGTCAGGAGACTGACGGTGCACGCCATGGATACCAGCGATGTTACTTGCAAACCTTCCCACAGTGTGTCCGCACCCGTGGGTGCCAGTAAGCCAGAGTAAGCATGAGTGTGTGTCAGCCTGTGTGTGCATGTTGAAGAATGAGTAAGCTAGTGTGCGAATGGTGAAGCCCGTGTAATGTCGTGTATGCCAGTGTACGTGTTTGTAAGCATGTATACATGTGTACTACACACATCACACACGTACTGCACACTCAGACATACATGCTGCCAATACTACACACATCAGTGAAATGGCACATGGATGGAGAATACATCATCAGAATTTACTGTGCTGTAAACCATGCTACATTGATGGTCACAGCTGCAATGCATCATGCCTGCCAATAGACACCTGGAAGTATCACAGTTTGTGTGAACAGCAGTCTAACATTGATACAGTGGAATAAAGCCACCGTGTGCATGAGCACCAGTTTAGTCCTAATCTGCATCAATGTTACACATCACAGGTGGTGGCACAGGTGACATCATATGCACATGGTGTGGTGTCACATTTCCAGAGCTGTCATTGAGCCATCCAATGTACACATAGGTGTGTGTGTGTGTGTGTGTGTGTGTGTGTGTGTGTGTGTGTGTGTGTGTGTGTGTGTGTGTGAGGGTCAACAGTTATTGCATGGCCCAACGGTGATGCAATGGGTGTGTGTATCTGATAGCCCTAGCAGTTGGTGGTACGTGTGTGTGTCTTCATATACACAAGTACAGCAGGTGTCAGCCATATATAAAAGGTTGTGGGACAGTCACAGACTGGACCTGCCAGGCTGTAGAGATCGCCATTACTGGCTATGGACACCCCTCCATGCATCCAACATAAACCCAGTTCTGCATCTATCACTGTATACACATACAGTCCTGGGATCTGTACCACTACCTGTGGATAAACATGAGTCAGAAATGTTAACCTGAGTTGCATAGAATTGTCAGTTACGACATATGGATATGAGCCATACTCCCCCGCAGAGTGATAACCACTGCTGACTGTCGCCGTGATGTGCATACGACCATGCAAAGGTGCTGTACTAACATTGTTTCCAATGCCCCTTGTAATACCCAGCAACACAATAA
>NC_056726.1:1697608942-1697631442 GCF_019279795.1 Protopterus annectens | reverse complement strand
GGAACAGAGTTAACAGTAACAACAGTTTTTTAGGCAAACGCAACTCTCGCCAACATTACAACAAGAAAGCGAATCGGAATTGACGTCTGCCAGTTCCATTGATGTTGACGATGATTGCACTTTGCCTATTGACGTTAGTGACTTTGAAATAGATGATAGAATGAGTGTAATCCAGACGGATGCAGTGCATGAAGTCCCACAAATAATTTTTAATCAAAAAGGTGACTTCAAGATTTATAACTTCACAGAGTTTAAAATAAGGGAGGAATTAGTTGAGCTTCTCGCTCTTGGTTACACTTTTGTACCGAGTAAACTCGGCGACATCTCAAAGGAGATCATTGAACTAAAGTGTTTCGTTCGTAAACTTAATTTGAAGTTACTTTTCAACAATGACACCGGTATACTTCACGACACTTTAAGGTTACCAAGTGTGTTTAACCCACCCCTCCATCCCTCTCTACAACTTTTTGAGAGAGTCTGTGAAGTTGATCTGAGGCATTCTTTTAGGGACAATTTGAGCACTGCTGACTATATAAGACATAACACCTCTAAAGAACAACTTTCACTTTTGGAAGAACTTTGCCACTCCCCTGTCAGACTAGTTAAACCTGACAAGGGTGGTGGCTTAGTTATTATGGATAACTCCAAGTACACAGAGAAAATGTTAGATGTTTTGGCGACATCTGCTTATACTACAGCTTCACTTAATGAAGTACATCGAACCCATAACATGATGAGAGGCCTTTTCCGTGACTTATTCCTGGGAGGTAAAATCGATCTGGAGACTTATAATTACATAGACATCACCTTACCTAAAATCCCAGTAATGTTTGGCATACCTAAGGTCCACAAAGACCTCAATAATCCACCTATGAGGGCCTTAGTTGATGGACGATCATCCATGACGTATCCTAGTGCCAAACTAGTTGACAAAATTTTGTCAAAATATTTAAAAAATCTTCGTGGAGTATGTAAGGACTCTTGGTCCTTTTTGGACAATATCAACGGTTTGGGTTTTGATGTTGAGAATAATTTTCTCACAATCGACGTCGTGGATTTATATACTTCCATTCCACACCAGGAAGCTTTGGAATGGATAGCCCTTTTATTAACTGATTTTGGGGTGCCAAAAATTGAAGTAGATCTCGTTACTGAGATCTTGGACGTCGTCTTATCATCAAATTACTTCCTTTTTGATAAGAAGTTCTTTTTACAAAAAAAGGGGGTAGCCATGGGCTCCCCTTGTGGAGCATCAGTCGCCACCTTTTTTATGGGGTTTTGGGAAAAGAATTTCCTTTTCCCTTCACTTGAACATATGAGGTTTGTCCAATTTTATACGAGATATCTTGACGATATCTTCATCCTGTTTCGTGGTAGTGCTATAGAAGCCAGTCAATTTGTTCAATTTTTAAATGGTACAACAGAATTCTTGAAATTTACGTTCAAGTTTTCAACAACTGACATAGATTACTTGGATGTTAAACTGAGGAAAGATGTCAGGTTGAATGTATACACATCTTGTGTATATAGGAAGCCGACATACTGCAATTCTTTCCTGCATTTTTCCAGCCATCACCCCTTCAGACAAAAGAAATCAATTGTGAAGGGGCAGCTGGTGAGAGCAGGGAGAATGTGCAGTAATTTTGTCGACTTCCTAACTGAATGCGATCTACTCCGTGACATGTTCCTTAATAGGGACTATCCCAAACATTTGATTGATGAGCTTATTTTCGAAGTTACAGCAAAGAGGAACAGTGGTTTTTATAAACCGATTCTCTTTCAAAGTAATATTAATTTGGTATCTGGTTCTCCTGATACATCATTGCCACACATTGTTTATACACAAGTACCAGATGACAATGATTGTCATGGTCCTGGACGGGATTTTTCAGTATGTTACATTAATACTTTCAGTTTGAATTCCATGTTTATTATTTCAACAATACGGAAGAACTGGCAATACATTTTGAGTACCCCAGGACTAGCAGAGAAGCTGGGACTTTTTCCTAATTTTGTTTTCAAAAGAAATATTAATCTCAAAGAACTCCTACAAAGGGATTTTTCTAGTAAGAGTTTTAATAGGCGTGTAGGGATGTACACATGTAGTTGTTGTAATTGGTGCCATAAAATGAAAACGGGTCAGACTTACACAATTAGGGATAAAAAGTACACTATAAAATACCCACTTAATTGTGAGAGTAAATCTATTGTGTATGTGGCCTTCTGTGAGTGTTGTCCTTCCTTTTACATTGGGAAGACCGATCGTAGACTACGTGACCGGGTCTACGAGCATATGTATGCCATTAGAAAAAATAAGGAGGTCAATGCTCTAGCAAAACACATAGATTGTCATCCAGGCCACTCTTTTTCATTTATGGCTATTGACCAGGTCAACACCAATCTACGTGGGGGACCTACCTCGTTACTCTTAGAGTTACGTGAACTCGAGTGACAATTGAGAACTGATGCTTTTTGTCACCCGGGTCTTAACGAGAACTGCAATATATCTGCAGTCTTAAAAATGAGGAGCTACTTGAGATAAGGTTTTTTTGGATATAAATCTAGAGTGCACTTATTTCTAACTAAAATTAACTGGACGATTTTAGTTATTAAAATGAATTTTGTCATTCAATACACCTGACTCTGTAAATGAATTGGTTTTAATTAGGGTTATGATTTATAATACACTTTATTATACTTTTTAATGATATATTTTATATCAAAAAAGTAAATAACAAAAAAGTAAATAATAATTAATGATTATCAAGGAAGTAGATTTTTATCTGCACTGTGTTTCTGTCATGTAGTTTATTAGTTAGAGTGATTATTTTTATATTTTTATATTTTTATATTTTTAGTATCTATTAACCTTGAAGTTGCTTCGTGATTCGTTTAGTATAAAATTGACAATTTTATGTCATATACTTTTAATGAAAGTGTACTTCATGTGTTTTAAATTGATGTGATGTCATTTCCTTTTAGAGTCTTTTATAAAAAGAGTGTGCAAACAGTTTGTATTAGATAGTCTCTGAGGAAGCTACGTTGTTGCGTGGCGAAAACGCTTGTAAAGTGAAAATAAATTTGCGTTTAGACAACGTTTTGGTTTACTGCTGGTACAAGGAGTTCGTAGTCTGTTTTTCATTGATTCCGGCATTTACAGAATGTGCTACCATGATTACTAAACACAGCAGTTACAGAGCCATTCTTCTAGGCACGTGTCATCATCCGCAAAGGCAAAGACATCGGCAGGACATATTTGTGGTGTGAGGCATCTAAAAGCATAACTGGAGTCCCCAGGCAGACGGGAGCATGCGCACACACACACACACACACACACACACACACACACACACACACACACACACACACACACAAACGTGGCAGGGCTGGGATTCGAACATACACCTAACTACCCTATCATACTACAGCATGATGCATTTACAGAAAGTGCTGCTGAGATTACTAAACACAGCAGTTCCAGAGCCATTCTTCTAGGCATGTGTCGTCATCCGCAAAGGCAAAGAAGTTGGTAGGACATATCTGTGGTGTGAGGTGTCTAAAAGCATAACTTGAGTCCCCAGGTGGATGGGAGCATGTGCACACACACACACACACACACACACACACACACACACACACACACACACACACACACACTTGGCAGGGCTGGGAGTCGAACATACACCTAACTACCCTATCACACTACAGCATGACGCATTTACAGAACGTGCTACCGAGATTACTAAACACAGCAGTTACAGAGCCATTCTTCTAGGCTCGTGTCATCATCTGCAAAGGCCAGGACACTGGCAGGGATTGTATAGAGAGTGTACGATCAGACATATTACTGTCCCATGGTAGACGTACACAAACACACGGCAGTGATGTAATCAGGGCAACTAAAGATGTACGGAGCACTACTACAACAATACATAGACACGCGATGCACCACAGACAGTACACCCTTCAAGATAGTTGCCCAGAGCATACTCGGTAGGCATCCATCGTGACATTGAATATGGACATCTGTTGCCTGGATGACCACCATGCCAATACAGGATGTCAACGGCCATGCCCATGCACAGAGGAACATCACCAACACAAGGTGTCACTGGCCATGGCCACATGCCTGGTAATACACGTCCGTTCGGACTGTACTGTGTGTCGATCTACACAATGGCGTACTTGGCATGCTCACACACTTCACAGTTGCACAGTGCCATCTTGCATGCAGACGGGGTCTCAATACGCAAGGGCTCAGTTTGGACTGTACTGTGTGTGCATCTACACCACTGCGTACTGGGCATGCTCACACACTTAGCAGTTGCAAAGGGCCGTCTTGCATGCAGATGGAATGTAAAGACGGAAGGGCTCCATTTGGACTGAGTACTGGGCATGCTCACACACTTAGCAGTTTCAAAGGGCCATCTTGCATGCAGATGGAGAGTAAACATGGAAGGGCTCAGTTTGGACTGTACCATGTGTCTATCTACACAACAGCGTACTTGGACTGTACTGTGTGTCCATCTACACAACAGTGTACTGGGCATGCTCACACATGTAGCAGTTGCAAAGTGCTGTTTTGCATGCAGATGGAGTGTACACACGGAAGGGCACAGTAAGGTATAACTGTCCCCACGCACAGGGCGGTCACACACATGCAGTGACCTGTACACACTCAGCTGCCATCACAGCTGTCACAGGTGCAGGTCACAGAGGTACACACTGCAGTGTACACTGTAGCTCTCAAGACATCACAATGTCGTCAGTGCAGCAATACACAGCCATACAGTACCACAACACTGTGTGACACATGACCAGTGGGCTGTACAGAGGTCTACACCAACTGTGCAGAGTACACATGTACCGACAGGGTTCCAACAGGTGTTACGCATTGCAATGATACCAGTATACATGAACAGGTCAGCTCAAGAAATACCACAGCCCTTACACAGCTGTGACACATGACTGTTGCTGTACACCAATGAACACACGTCTGGATGTGTCATACATGTGATTTTTGTGGATGTGTGCATGGACTGCACACATAACACATATGTACATAGCATAGCCTTTGCTGTACCCCGTGCAGAACAGTGGCCTAAGCAATGATACTCACGCAAATGGAAGGTAGGTCCATGTCTGTTGAATGCTCACAGTACAGGGAGTAGCAATGTTGACCGGGGCACATATCCTTATACCGGTCGCCCATGACACCCGTGATATCATACCACAGTCCATGTGTTATGTATGTCAACACACATGTCCAACAATAGCAATGCATACAAACATGGCTACGGGAGACGCATGTGAAATCTGTACTGTGCATGCAGCAACCATGCATGTGCAGTGGCTGATGTCCATAACATAGTTGCCCCTAACTACAACATGCAGTCAAAATGCAGCCCTATCATTGACACCTGTATATGGTGACATACAGACAGGACAGTTGGTTGTACAGCACGTATGGAGGGATGTGTGTACATAAAGCGGTGATCTACCTGTGTAGATGTATGTGGGCAGGGGATGGCTCACAATTGTGTCACATGCCATCTTACGATGCCATGTGTAAACAGTACGCTATGTCACTGTTACTTGATGGTGCTGACATAACACATACACAGCAGATAGGTGTTACCAACTGTATGTCACATTACACCTGTAACACCTACATCCTCCCATGTACATATAGCAGCACAATTGCCAGACATAGCGTTGGTACACATAATGCGGATAATACCGCTGCATGGCTATCAAACGTCTCATCATATGGCAGGTGTATCATTCCCAGCACTGCCATGTGTGTCTGAATGTGTGACCACTGATGCCACATATCATGGGGATTATATCCCAGTAGTTACACATCCCTGTACATCGTTGTAGAGATCTGTACATACTGCAGTGTGGGAAGCATGACGTCGACAGGTGTGGTGCATCAGACATGTTGGCTATCTGTATACACATGTCTGGTCACCACAGTGTGTGTGTGTGTGTGTGTGTGTGTGTGTGTGTGTGTGTGTGTGTGTGTGTGTGTGTATGTATGTCTGTCTGGTGCTTGGTGTGAGGGTGTATACTATCATACAGTGAGAACTGATCACTAACCCCTCATGGTGACTAACCCGTCATGGTGATGCAGTCAACTACCCTGTTGATGCCATCGGTCCTAGCCGTACTGGCTACCTGTGCATGTTCCTTCTCTGTGACACATCATGTGGGTGCATAGTACTGTGAGGGTGATGACCACATAGGCAAGGTTCCCCACCTCAACACTATGGGGTGCGCATTATAGTGGTGTACACCCCTTGAATGTGGCCATGTTCCTGTACTGTTACAGGGTCTTACTGCTACACAGTGTGGCCTCCTGCTATCAAGTGATGCCTAACGTCATCATTGGCCAGACCGCTGTGTACAACCCCTGCACCATGTCACCATACCTGTAATGTTTTCTGCTATGTATGTCACGTCTCTGTCTGCTGTAGCCTGTTCCCCTGACCACATGCTTCAGGTGCAGTATATGTGCGGACATCTGTGTCATGTTAGACTTCCCAACAGTCAGGTTGAGGGTATGTTTAGCATGCTGATATTGCCAGACGTGCCTGTGAGTACTACACAGTCACATGTGGGGGACTGCAAACACTGCTACCTGTAGGCACATGCAAGTACACCATAGGAGGGAATCAGGGTATCATTACCAACATGCTGTTACTGATATAACCGAGACACATACTGTGAACACATTACAATGCAGGCTGCACCTGGACTACTTGGTATGACCAGTGCATGATGACAGTACACAACCTATGTCACATACACATCTCTCAGTATTCACACATAACCACTGCAACATGCACATCCCTCTCTATGCATACACAGGTAATGTTACATACACCTCTCACTATTCTGTTCACCATGTGCATCAGACCATTTGAGCATATCACTGCACCGATGGTGTGGATGACAGGGATGCGGCACAGGCTTCATCATATGCACAGGGTGATATGTTTGCCAGGGGCATAGGCTACATCAATGGATGACATCATGTGTGTGGGTAAGGGAGGGTGATTTGATTGGACATGTCTGTTCAGAATGCATATGGGTGTTGTGGAGCCCTACAGTTGTGTTTGCTGTCTGCCTGTATTTGTGCACACAGTTCCATCATTTGTGAGACCTACACAGGGGTATTATTAACAGCTCCAGAATTGTACAGACCAGGTTGTACAGCTCACTGTGACCAGCCACGGCCACATGTCCTGTGCCTACCAAGGGTAGCATGGGCACTACCAGGCGGAGGTACAGAATGGCTACTGTCCAACGACACATGACCACTGGAACAGTGTCCCCACTTGGAATGTCCAGGGCCACGTCCACATGGTCTGCAGTGTCCTGGTGTGGACAGTGCAGCACCAGCTGCACTGCTACTGCTACCGGCACTATGGGAGCAGCCATGTGAGGTGGCATGCTCACGTTGACCTGCACTAGGTGGTGTAGCAGGCCGATGTCCATGTGGCCTATGCCTCACCCCTACCAGATGTTCCAGCACAGACAGCTCACGCTTGCAGATTGCCATGCCATGGTCAAGGATTCTGACCATGTCACCCAAGTTGCTGTTGAGCACCTGCCAATGCCTGGATGTTGTTGTTTACGGTACAGCCCTCTGCAGCATCTGCCCTTCTCTGTTCTGCCGTTTGGCATGTGCCTGTGCCACCATTACAGTCTGGAACATGCGTCTGGTGATTCCAGATTCTGCACTTTGTCCTGCAGGTGCATGTCTGCCAGAGGTCCTCCTATGAGCAACACCAGCCACATGCCTGTGTGGCACATCTGCAGTCAGTACACTGTCACCATGGTGTGGAGACACATCTTCTGTAGCCACCACACATTCCTGTTCAATGCTAACAGACGCTGACTGTCCTTCCTCTATGGCCACTGGTGTTGCGGTATGTGTTGGCAGCTGAACTGTGTGTAGGGAAGAGGGGTCATAGCTAGGATGGCAACTGTTGGCACATATTCTGCCCCTGACATCCCTGCCTGTACGTCATGCATATGTTCATCACTGCTAGCATCTGTGGGAACACTATCAGATGGACCGCAGGAGGGTAATGCACCTACATCACCTGTGAATGCAAAGAAATACTCTAAATTACAATAGACACACACACACACACACACACACACACACACACACACACACACACACACACACACACACACACACACACACACACACACACACACACACACACACACACACACACACACACACACACACACACACACACACCGACACACACACACTGACACACCATGCATGTGATATGGCAGATGACATGCAGCATGCTTGTAATACAGCTGACAGCATGCAGCCCAGACATCAGTAGTGTTTGTAGGCATACCCCCTGGATTGCACACCACAGCAGGCAGGTGTCATATCATTATCCATGCAATTCACACGTTCATGGTAGTATGCATGCATCCCCATGATGCACCATGCAGACCAGAACAGGATAACAGTACACATGGCTTACGTGACCTTGACATGTAATCTGCTGATGTGTGCATTAACATGCATGCATGCCTGACACAATAGTGTCATGACACATGTACAGAGTTGTACTGGGTATGACATTGCGGTGTTGCCCATATGCCCTACAGATAGACTACATGTTGAGCAAATATGCATGGGCATGGTAGGGGACTGTGAGCCATCTACATTGCTGTACAGTGTGAAGTACAGACACTGTGCCATTGCATGGCATCATGAAGCATCTATATTGCTACACAATGCATGATATGTACACATTGCATATCCAGAACTGCATGCATACCCATGACATACCTGTGGATTGTGACCCACGATGCTGAGGTGTATACACACCAAACCATGCTGTGTCATGTGACAGGTCATTGGAGGACATACAGATGACACCCCTGCACGATGACTACAGAGTGTTAGCTGCCTGGCAACCATGTCCACACATAGTGGACCTGTCACGTCACAATTTCGCACATGACATTGATGTACCATGCACACAAGGTGCACAGCTAACAGTGATGTCCTACGGCAACAAGGGAAATGTACAGTATCTGTGGCCTGGTGTCACTGTCGGTGGAATCTGTAAAGGTGACTACTGTCATGCTATGAGACAGACAGCATGTTCAACACATCTTATGGGGTAGACATCACTGACACCTCCACTAGCTGTGCACAGGCATTTAAGATGTGCAGTGTACCACATCACCTCTACAATCCATCTAGTATGGCTGTATATGGACCATGTGTGGACAAAGTGGGACAGGGTGTACCCAAATCCCATCTACTGTGTGGCTATGTGTCTCCGGCCATCCCCCATGGCCATGTGTAGGTCATGTATGTGATGGCCGTGTATCACACATGTCTGTGTTTTCCCATATGACATACTCCCATAAATGTTGGATATGTCACCATCCACAGGGCTATGCAGACAGGAGGTGTATGTGTGGTATGTGTTATGGGAAAGTGTGACAATATTGCAACCAAAATGCTACGTGTCTGAGACATATTGGATGGAACATCACAATGTGTGAACCCATTGCAGAGGCATATAACACAGTGGTGATGCCTGTGGTCTGCCCATATCACTGCTCACTGTGCGGTACTGTTTTGTGTACCACACGTTTTGTTCCATAGGTTTGCATGCACATGGTTTTACACGGAATGTGCAGTCGTAAACACAAACGTATGTCATCATTTAATGACTCCATTCCTCAGCTATTTGCCAGAAAGGGACAGATATTAAGGGGAAAACACCGACAATATGAGGCAGACATCTGGACATCATGCAAATGCGTGCATGGGTCAGAAGTATGGTGTATACACAGGGTAGCATAGGGTAGCATGCAGCATGTGTGTCCACATACCTTGCATATGTTGTTACATTACATGCTGCACACTGACACATGCATGTACGTGGGATTTACTGGCCATATGTTCAGTACTGACTTACCGGGCAACTCCAGGCTCATTGGTTGGGAGACACCCACCTCCATACAGTGTCTGCTTACCTGCTGGTAGGTGTGGTTGTGGCCACCCACTTCTTTGACCCTCCTGTGAAGATCCTGCCACAGGTCGTCGCTGCTGTGCATGCTGTGGCATGTGGCTAAATAACACCTCGTAGTTCTCATGGAGGTACGGGATTAGGACTTCATCCTCCTGTCGGCTGTAAGCAGGTAGGCATGTACGGGGCATTATTTGTAAGACATGATGATGGTGACAGGTCACATCTACAGACATATACAGTGATACCACTGCACATACATTTCTAGTACATCTGCACAGTTATCTTTGCAAATCAACATGACACTAACATGACTGGCATGTATGTGTCATACACATGTAACACCCATTATGCATTGGATATCGTCTCCATATATGTGTGGCACCTCATTAGTGTTCCTACTGCATGTGACGTCTGTCTTCATGTGGGCATGTCTGTTTGCCTGCACTGGTGTTCTTACCTATCTACATATGCCTGGATGTATCCACGGTAATGCTGTTGACCTTGATGCTGTGTATATGTCACATATCAACACAGACATGACCTTAATGGACTTGGGCAGTGACAATGCAGCAAGTACACATGGAAACCTGTACATGCATCTGTTTTGCCATAGACATCTACACTTCACTGTACAGCTGTTCAACATCCTACAACAGATCACCTGTGTTGAACATGTGATAGACATGGGACAATGGCTATTCGGGCATCATGAGCAGGTAAGGTTATCGGCTACAGAATGTACATGCTGGGTTTAATAGCTGAATCCGACACTCATTACGCCACTGTGAGGGGCATCAGTGACACATTACTGATCCAGATAGTTGACACTACATCTACCATACGGCCATCACACCATGTATGACAGGGATGATGTGTGCAGCTATGTGGACAGGGCTGCATGGTACGACAGGAGTATGTCACAGGTATGGCACAAGGATCTGTCCAGCATGTGGCCATCCTAGTCGTAGGACGGTGGTTGGCCATGACGTATGTCTTTCAGTGCAGGCTATGGACGTGTAGCATGTCCAACAGCATAGTGTGGCATATGCCTGTATGCAAGGTGGATAGCATGCTGCATACTGGAGGGGAGTATTGTGGAGGCTGATATCGGACATCCACACATGGGCCCTACCCCTGGAGGGTGATATGTGTTCCAATATTGGTCTCACGGGTGCTGTATATGGCTGTCCAATGATCTCCGTGCTCATGGATACCATCCTGTCATGTCATGGGTACCTTTGATGACTACCTAAAGGGCCAGGGAGACATCTCCAGCTCAGGGAGGTGTTGTGCACAACACCATCCCTAACACAGTGTCCATAATGTTGACAACAGCCTAGGTGTTACTTACTGGGTACAGGGGTATTCCCCTAGTGGTGTCATTGCTCATATCATCCACCAGAATGTGCACATGTCACACACCTCACACACAGCCCATTCTGTAACAACTATTGCCCATAGGTCATGGCCATTCACATCCTCACATACACAGCTGGCTGACATTTGTCTGTGTGGCATGACCTTCAATGCGGGTGGGGTACGACACATTTACCCTGGTTTACTGTAGCTGGCAACATGTGATATGCACATATCACTGTAGAACCTTTAGTAGTTGTTAGTCTGTCAACAGGCCACTAGTGGAACACTCCTGTGACATAACAAGGCATTTGTAGTCAAACATCCGTACTGTTCATAGGTTCATAGGTTGGTACTAGGCTATCAGCCCTAGGGCCTATACAAGCCTAGCCATAACAATTCCCTGGCTATTTCTTCCCACATTATTTACTTCCCTGGACCCCTGTCTAGTAGGGTGACTGACGTGATCCCTGGGGTGAATTTCCTTTCTCCCATCCAATCGTCAAGGTTCCTTTTGAAGAGGTCCAAAGAGGCACTCAGCTTGACATGTATGGGCAATCTATTCCAGAGTCTGGGGAGTCTCTGGGTCAGGAACCTAGCCCTCCAGCATGTTTTGTTTATTGTGATGACAAGGTTTGGATCCCTGGATCATGTAGCTCTGAGGGATTGAGATTTCTTTAAGTGTAGCATGTCCAACAGCTCTGGGTTTGACATGGCCTTGTATGTTAAGCAGAGATCGCCTCTGAGTAGACGATATGTGACAGAGTATAGCTGGAGTTGTTTAAGGTGGTCAGCGTACGGCATCTGCTTTAGGCCTGTGATTCTATTAGTGAGGTATTTCTGAGGCCTTTCCAGTTGTTGCAGATGTCTTGAGAGGTACATACCAAATGGGGCGTTGTATTCTATAATGGGTCTAATGAGGGATGAGTACAGTGGGACAATGACCTCCTTTTTTCTGGATGAAAAGCCCTTCATGATGAGGTGTGCCACATAGAAGGATTTCCTGACTGTTGTGGCGATGTGGTTATCGAAGGTGAGACCACTGTCCACCTGTGTCCCTAAGTCTCTTATCACACTTTCTGTATTTAGTGTACTGCCACCTATATGGTAATTCATGGATACATGCTTTTTCCCAAAGGGGATAACTATATATTTCTTGGCATTGAGCTTGAGCCCATGGCTTTGGCACCAAGCATCTGTTTCTGTAAGGCCCTTTTGTAGAGTATCCACATCATTTGGGGATTCAATAATGGCTCCCAGTTTGCAGTCATCTGCAAACTTTGTTAGCCAGAGTCCCTTAGTGTTGACCTGTACTTCAGAGAAGTAGATGCCAAACAAGAGCGGCCCCAGGACTGAACCCTGAGGTACTCCACTTGTCACTTGTCTGGAGCTGGATTTGGAGTCGGCTACTTTTACAGTGTGGGTTCTATCAGTAAGCCAGTTAGCAACCCATTGGGTGACATAGGGATTAATGCCCAACTTAGTAAGTTCATCTATGATTCCAGAGTGGGGGATGGTATCAAAGGCATTGGCAAGGTCTAGATAGGCTGCGTGGACCACCTTACCCTTGTCCATGGCTCTGGAGGCAGATTCAAAGAAGTCAATCAGGTTCAGGAGACAAGATCAGCCCTTCACAAACCCAAACTGGGTGGGGTCCAGTGTTTGAAGGTTTCCAATGTCTGTGTTTATAAGTTCCATGATAATACACTCCATGGCCTTGCAGATAAGGCTTGTCAGACTGATGGGACAGTAGTTTCTGGGATCCAAGGTGGATCCCCCCTTGTGGATTGGGATAACTGTAGCTCTGCGCCACTCAGTCTAGTACGTCTGTACTGCTAACATCTACACTGATAATGGACGTGGACCTGCAGAACATACTCGGCTCTGTTCTGATGCGGTGCCGCCAGTCATGACTGTCGTCAACACTTGTGGGTTGATATTATCCAATACCCTCTCTGTATTGTATGGGTATGCTCGGCACTTGTTCAGAGATTCTTGGCACGTTATGAGCTACTGCTTAGTTTAGCACCCATTTCACACCAGTCCTCACAGGTAGACTGTCTGTCCATACATTTCCAGCTTGCTTACAGTACAACAGCTGTTGTACACATCACTCACATATCCCGTGAGATATGGTGGTTCATACGGTGTGTCCAGCTGGCATGTACCACTTATATACAGGCTTGTCCAAGTGGCACGTATCAGTGCTGTTGCCTGTCACTATGATAACTATATTGTACATGTGGCAATAGAGTTATTCTCATGTACACAGTCAATGCACACCTCCCAACATACAACAGTACAGCCTGTGGGGAATGCACATATGCAGCCCTGCCGGGGGTTATACTGTCACCAACCCTGACTACACCTGACATGCATGTGGGGATATGCAACATTCGCAACACACCCCACTCATCACATAGTTCCAAACGATCCCCACCACAGGCCACACATATGGAGACACCTTGTATAGTACCCCTCATCACCAAACACAGCCACACCAACCTATAGCTCACAGACACATGTGCCCATCACATACGGCCAATAGGGTGTCGTAATATACACAACACACCTGCCATAAGTGACTGTCAGCAGTCACACTGCTGTTCCACTCAGCAGGCTACACAAGGCGATAGTCAATTACATCATACTGTCAAGTAACTGGTTCTGCAACATAACCTATGCACACATGCCACAACTCAGCAGGTACAATGTGACTGTCATTTTCCATGTTTGTGTGATTGAAGTTGTATTTCAGGTCACAGACTATGTGTGCAGGGACATGCATTAGTGCACCAGTGTTGTAGCCCTGATGGTGTGGTTGGAGGCCTGGGGAGCATTTTGCGTTCATCCGGACCTGTTACCACTGTACAACGAGTGACTGTGTCACTCCCAACAGTTGTCCATGCTTCTGCTGTCATTCCACAGGCATCTGGTATATGTCCACTTTGACAGACCTGGTCAAACATGATGCTGTGGCACAGTTGACCTGCACCTGTCAGCCGTGGGTGTACGGATCACATGTTGGACTCTTGCTGCTTTTATACTGCCTGTCTTGCAGAGTGTCCAATAACAGTCACCAGCAGTACGGGAACTGGCTAGCGAAACATGTAGTCATGTAACAATGCCTGACATCATCCTCTGTGATGCATGCAGGCAAGGCACACCTGATACTGCACCACTTCAATATCTCTGCTGTGAGTCGGACCTGCATCTTGGCTCTGCAGAGCAGACCTGCAATGACTGGTTATAGACAGACCATACATCTCAGGCACATACCTGGACTGGCACACCCAAGGCTGAGGTGTCCCCATATTCCACTATGTTGTACATAAATCCTGGCTGGTTATTCCGCACAATGCATCACAGGTGCTCCACGTGCAAATAACTGTGTCCGGAACTGCTATGCACAGTATTTCCAGCTGCAGATTCAACAAACCCCATGGCTACCAGACCTCATTTCATGGTGTACTGGATAGTTGGGCTCATACTGCTGCTACTGATGTGAGATTAACAGTAACCCACACTTAACTGTGATAGCCGCACATGTGCTGACACATTTGGTGTACACTGTCCATGAGTCATAACCTCCGCTTGGCTGGTTCAACCAATACATACCACCTCCAAGACCAACAGTATTCTTGACATGGACACTACCAACATGTGACTGCTGTTCCACACCTGGGGTTATCCCCTCATTGGTGGTATCCGAACATATGCTACTCACCCTTGTTAGCTATATACCGGCACCACACACTTCATGGCATACACAGTAGATGAGTACTACAACACCTACTACAGATGTCATTTGACACCGGTAGCTGACGTCATGACACACGTGCAGGTGGACAATGCACATACAAATGCAGATACATACCCCAGTGCACTTCATTATCATGTACATGATAATATAGATTATGCCATGCCACACAGAGCCATGATGGTACACACCAGATATAAGACGCCACTCTAGGGGTGCGGTTCCATGGACATACTTTACAACAACAGGTGGGGGCTGTTGCAAAGTGGTGTACATTCCCATGGGTGTGGTATCTCACTGGTCGGCCCCGGTAGGGTCACGGGATCCCTCATCACATACTCCATAACTAGCGATGTACACATTACTGTGACACATTCCGAGATGTACCACCAGGCATTATGGTGGTATGTCAGTAGTCATACGCAATACCCACATCTGCTCACACATACAACTGTCACTCTGAAACATGACAGTAACAGGTGATGTTGGCAACATGCTGTCAGATGGCTTCAATGCTAACATTACAACCTGTCACTCCCTACGGGGCCACATTCCTAACAGGAACATTGCTGTGTACCTGCGGTCACATCTACACAGTACTAACCTGCACTCTATATGTTCCAGGACACTGGCCCCTTGTCACTCTACAACATTCCAGGCTGTGATGTCCACAGACCTCTGAATGACATATCTCCCCACTAGGACACCATATTCAGTAATAGCCTTGTACCAGACATTGTGGCCCCTGACTGGCACACAGCGACCTTTACAGTCCACACAGCTGGTGTCACAATGCACGACTGGGACTATTTCCCTACACACCTCACTAGACTGTTCTGCACGGCTATAGGGCACATCATCATGGACATCATTCGCTGAGTCTTTGTTGTGCTCCTGTCCTTTGATACCAGCTGGGTTGGTGTTGCTGGGGCCACAGCATGCCCCTACACCTGTTCAGACACCTTTCATATGGTTGCCAGAGTAGTTGACGATGACACTGGGGTCCACACAGTCTGCATTGTCCTCTCACTGCCTTTCAGCACCGTTCTCCATTCTGGTATTGACAACATACACATCCACCTGCACATCAACACATATGTCAAAGGTTGTTATGCAAAGTGGATGATGGACAGGACACACACACTGAGGGTGGCATACCATATCATATACTGCATTCCAGTTACATGTGGCATACCACAGTCCTCAGTCATGGGGTCCTCATGTTTGGTATATGCTTCACTGAGGTACAGGCTACCACTGAGGGGACTTCCCTGCCTAGCTGTATGGACCACTGCATACCAAGCACCATTGTTGATCCACCAGCTCTTACAGACCCCATCCATATGGGTGTCCCTGTGACGGATACCTGATATGAGCATCATGGCCTCAACCTGCATGACAGTTGGTATGAACATCACCTTTGCAGTACACCATCCACCCAATGGTTATCACATATGTATTACTCCCCTACAGGCCATATGTATCCTGTTATTGTACATGCCAATCATGTTCTTCTTTGTCTGTCACATCTCTTCTGCTATTCTAGTATGGGATTAATGTTTGCGTCCTTTGCAAATGGACTGATTGGATTACATTATTTATATCATTATAACTGTTTATACATAACTTAATTACATAGTACTCACATCACAATACGATACCTTTGATATGCATCATATGCCTGTTCTCCTGTGTAGCATATCTGACATATCAATCTACTGTACTATACATTACACATATGTTGCATGGTATCCCATAATTCATAGCATACTTGCACAGCAGGACCACCTTAGACCTGTCATTGATGTTATATGCCCATACACATGCATACTGTTACAGTACATCCATATAGTACTATCCCCTGCTATGGCACGTACTTGTTGGACATACCCTGCCACAGCCGGCGGGTCGTCTGACATTGTTCTGTTTAAAGCCATCATGTCGCATCCCTTATGGTGTCTATGCTGTTTACCTTGCGGCCCACTGCTGGATGCACAACTTCTACAAGCATTACTACGATTAGCAAGACATCACTACATAAATACCATTTCCCACTTTATGCATGGTGGACTCTTTTAATTACTGCAAACCAGGCTATGCATACACTGACATAACTTAATACAGAACATACTATACATAAGTTGTTTTGGTAACATTTTGTGTCCGGATATTCTAATAAACCATTGGTTTGGTTTTACATAACTTGATGGATTGCTGCTGATTATTTTGGCTTAGACTGCTAGTTTACAACTTGGACTAGCTACGAACTTACACTGCTTTGTTCTATCCCTATTTGTATGAATTTTATACCTTGATATCGTTACAGTATTTTGTCTTTATCTTGCTGTTCTGTATCACTCTTTGCACTTTTTTTGGTACGAGCATACATTTGAATATCTGGCAAGTCATCCTTATATATGTCGATACCTGCAACATGTGGTTTACTGCCACCAATTGGTGTGCCGGTGTGACTAATTACATGCACTTCAGCTGTGCAGCTACTCCATTCACCATTTACGTGTCAACAGTGGTGTATAATTGAATTCTCCACTTGGGCATTGGCCATTTGCCCTGCCTTCGGGGAGACGGCCTGCATTGTGTTTTGTTGTGTGTAATTGCAACTGCTATGTGTTGAGCCAAGTGTATTTCAGAGTCATATCCCCCGTGGATTGTGTGTGTTTGCTTGTGTATGTGACTCTACCTGTGACTGTGCCTGTCATCCCACCAGTCTGATAATGGACTATTGCAAACACCTGTAACATCACCATTTGTTCCGTTATATGATGGATACAATTTTGCATGGTGCCTTTAAATGTGTCTCTCACAAGGTATGTTAATTGTTCAGCAGATGTAATTGACTAACTGGATGTTTGTGCTGTGATTACCATCTGTATTGCTATTGTTTCCAGTGTGGGGGATGTAGGCGGGTGTACTTAGCATATACAGTTTTGTGGGGCTTGCATTTCTATGTAGTCCATATATATGTGTGTGGACCCCTTCCCTAATTACAGTGCTATCACTTACTAGACTTCTGTTACGGGTGTTTACTTTGGGCCATTGTTAATTGGTTTCTATATGGTATGCAGGTGAGGTTGATACTTCCATACCTACGGATGTTTGGCGATATGTGCAGGAATATTTCTAAATGACCGCTATCCCGTGTATGTGTGCCCCAGATATTTGCAGTCATTGCAGAGGTGTTGGTGTCACACCCTCTGTGGCATGGCTTGCAACCTTTTCATATGGCCATAGTTAGACACTTGCGGGTCACACAGTGGTGTTTACAGGCTGACATATAGGCACGGTCAGTACACAGGATGGCACATACTTTTATCCTCATTACATACCAATTGTTCTTGGACCTTGCCTACGTATCCGTTTGCATGTAACATTTCCATTTCTTACATACAGGCATGAGTATTTCCTACAACTATTGCAAAATATTTGGGACATACTAATGCCCTACACTCTCGAACAGTTGCCCTTTGTAATGTTTCATGTCAGGACACACATGCCCAGGGAGGGGCTGTCCCTCCAAATGTGGGACAGGTGATTACCGCATGCCTACCTCTGGCAATACCAGCACCTACTGTTATCATCTACCTCCGAGTTGCCACCTACAGGCACACAATGCGGACACACACACACACACATTACAGTCACACAGAAACACACATGGCACCCTCAACACACACATACACAGGCTACATCACTCTCAACCACAGCTGTAAATGGTACCCATGTGGACCACACCGCCGGCAGCGGTGACTACATGTCCTTACTATTGTCATATTGCTCGCAGTTCTACTGTTCCAGTACTGTGTTCTTTCTGTCTTTCAGCCTCCTGGTTACGCGTGTTGGTGTGTGACACATTCCATACTTGGCGGTATCCCATTTATTTGTACTTCAAAGGTGTTTTGAATGACGTTGACCTATCTATATATTTGCAGATGTCAGCGACTCCTTTTATATTGACATATCTCACACTATCACCCTTTCAATCTGTATTATATATGTGTTTTATATATATATATATATATATATATATATATATATATATATATATATATATATATATATATATATATATATATATATATATATATATATATATATATATGTATATATATATATATTTATATATATATATATATACATATACATATATACACACATATCTCAGACGGGGTAGTGACAGGCACGCTACGCCTTTCATTGTGCATTTGTCAGCATATACTGTGTTTCCTGGACTCCGCACGCTTGTGTCTGTACCTGTCACATTACACACCTGACATTGGTTAAGATTACCTCCCGTCCCACTTTGCGAGGGACAGTCCCTCTTTCTGCAGATGTGTCCTGCAACATATATGTGAACATAGCAAATGTCCTGCAACTGTGGGACAAACATATTCCCTATAGTTTATGTAATAGTTGCGTATCTGACCCACCTACATGTTACAGGACATGGAACACGTACCTGCAACCATTACTAGAATAAGCTTTTTATCAATGCAAAACACTGACATTCTGGTTGTCGTACTGGCCGGGTGTATGTGTTGGCCTGTGTACATCTGGCATATGTCCCACATTGGTATTTTTCAATGTGGCAACACTGCCGTACGTACATCTTGGCTAGTAATAGTGTTGGGTGATTGTATACATGATTGTCTGTTCCACTCCTGGCAGTGGTTGTTTTACCCTTCAGAGCAGGTGCTATTTGTTCAGGGGTGACTAATGCTGGTTTCAGCTGTTCTGTACATCACTGACAGTGATCTGCGCAGTGGTCGGTGAAGCTTAGCCCTGTTTTGCCCATATCCGTATAGTCGTATTTAAACATCGGAAAAGAACTATAACAAAACAAACGACTGCTGAGCAAAACAATGAAGGGTGCAAAAAGTCCTTACGTCAGTTCCAAAATCAGTATAACAGTCCAATAATTCACTGTGAAATAGTCCAATAATGAAGTAGTCAAATAGCTTAAAAACTCGGATTTATTATAACAAAAAGGTAAGCGCTTTCGCAAACATGCTTCTTCAGACCTTATTACAGAGAAAAAACAAAAGACTAATGATTTAAATACCTAAAAAGGTGCCAAAACCACAAACAATATTACATTCAGTCTGACCCTGTATTTGTCTACCCCTATGGATCAGGTGCATATTATATCCGGACGAGGGGTAGCTGTATGTCCAAGAATGTGGTATACCTTGCGTCCTGTACCTCGTGTTCAGCCTACTATGTAGGCAAGACGAATCGTGTGTTGAGAGACAGGATACGCGAACATGTATACCACACAAGGAAGGGCAACATTTACAATGCACTAGCTAAGCATACATGTGAGGTAGGTGTACATCATCAGTTTAAGTTCAGGATTTTAGAACAGATTTTTACTACTCATAGGAGAGGGGATATTGAAAATTACACGGAGACCAGGGAGATCAATTGGATCATCAAATTTAGGGCTGATTTACCACCAGGGTTAAATGGTAAAGTTCCCATACGTCCACTCTTGAAATCCAGGAGATTAGGACGTCAGAAATTTTAGTTTAACTTTTATATTTGTTTTTTATTAATATTTATATACTGATATGATTGATCAAGTGTTTTCAATATATCCTGTTTAGACATATGGTCAATTATGATTATTTTATAATATGTTTTTTTAAAATAGGTTTTGTTTCTTTAAATATTGTTTGTGGTTTTGGCGCCTTTTTAGGTATTTAAATCATTAGTCTTTTGTTTTTTCTCTGTAATAAGGTCTGAAGAAGCATGTTTGCGAAAGCGCTTACCTTTTTGTTATAATAAATCCGAGTTTTTAAGCTATTTGACTACTTCGTTATTGGACTATTTCACAGTGAATTATTGGACTGTTATACTGATTTTGGAACTGACGTAAGGACTTTTTGCACCCTTCATTGTTTTGCTCAGCAGTCGTTTGTTTTGTTATAGTTCTTTTCCAATTTTTGCTGCATACTGCTGAGCATTTACTCCGCAAGGCTTTCTTATTTTGGTATTTAAACATCGCTTACCAGCTGTGAGCAATGCTTATTCCTGCTAATGTGTGCTACACATATTCTGATGACCTGCATCTGGAATGCCTTACCCGTGGTGTCGGGATTACGTTACATCCCTTGCGGGACGTGGGACCGGGAACATGCCCGACAGTCACTGCATGTACCACTTGGACATCTGGGGGTTGTACACGTATTATGTCATTTTGTATGTGAAGTACACTACAGCAGTTACTCCTCACTACACTCACATGGATAACTCCATTAGTTTACAAATATATGGGAGCAGTTAATAGTATGTCCATGTAATGTTTACTGGCTGTACTCCAGCACTGGGTATGTATATCACAATTAGCTACACTTGCCATTGTGCTGCACCTTCATCCGACCGTGGATCCAGCATGCTGGGGTGATGAATGCCTGTCATGGGTACATCCCGTGCCTTGACACCACATCCATGATTACATTTTGTGGAACTCCCTCAGTAATGCAGTGGGGAATCCATGCTGAGTGTGTGTGGGACAGTGCTTACACACATGTGCTCCTGCGATTGCCTCTGCTCCAGTAAGCAACAGTTGCTTACTTGATGTTGTGGCAACAGGAGTCACTGTTTGCCCCATTTGGTGTTTTGCCTCTGACAATCGGGCGTGTACCTGCTGATGTACCTGAGAACCTATACACACAGCACCATCAGATGCTGATAGGCACACCTGCTGTTCAGGTGTTGACATTTCCTTGTTCCAATGGCTGTTGCGTGTACAATGTTTGAGGGCTGCCTATGTAGGATTCCACAGTGGGCCACCTATACATCACAATTTACAGGTGGTCATGTTTGTGTGCCATCCATTTTACTGTGTGTGCAGGTGGAGAGGGGTGTCAATCTGTGGGAGCCTACAATGTCAAGGTGTGTGCTATACGTTCCCTCTTTGCCAAGGCATGGGCATATTGGGCATGCCTCCATCTGCCTACTGGGGCTGGCACAGTGTGGCCGTGGGCTGGAACCCTCTGTGCCTGTGTTGGCCTTGGCAATTGCGGTGGGCTGTGAGGCCCTCCCCAATTTTGACCCTGCTGCAGATGTTTCCTGCAGGATCATATTATGTAGCATGGCACATACTATGAAGATATGGGCACATGTGCCTGGAGAGTACTGCAAGGCTCCACCAGATGTGTCCAAGCACCAGAACCATGATTTCAGCATCCCGAACACATGCTTTATGATGATTCTGGTTTGTGTGTGTGCCTCATTATGGCATTCTTGCATTGGTGTGTGTGCTTTTCTGATGAGGGTCATCATCCATGGCTCCAGTGCATAGCCAGCATCCCCCACAAGGTGGCC
>NC_056726.1:1697546442-1697603942 GCF_019279795.1 Protopterus annectens | reverse complement strand
TACAGCACCTGTCATGGCATAACACTATCGCACTACAAAACTACATGTAATTTAATATAGTCACCTTGTGCATCAAACACATATTTGCATGTCCCTACATTGAAGGCATGGATGGCAGGGATGTGGCACACATATCATCACATGCACATTGTGTGGTGTGGGGGTGTGCCAGAGGCCTAGGCGGTTCCAGAGCTGACAGCATGTATGTGAGTCAGTAAAGGCTGCTGGTTAGCTAGGCCATTGAGAGGTGCCATGTGTGTTTGTTGGTGTCCTGCATGTGACAGAGATGTTTGAGTGTGTGCATGTGCAGTCAAGTACATTGCTAGCTCTACATGTGTATATGTTGGACATCTGTGGACCATACATGGCAAAGTGAACAGTTCACTCTCTCTGGCCATGAACATGGGAACTGGCTCTACCAGGAGTGGCACTGGCACCACCATGCCCAGGGTCAGATGTGATGTTAGTAGCTGATGGTGACTGGTGTCTGCTGGCCCCTGTCCCACATGGGACCACCCAGGCCCACGTGCCCATGGCCTGCCACATTGTTGTATGGACAGCATACTACTTTCTGTAGTGCTGGAGGTACTGCAACTACAGGAGTGTGAGTGTGCAATGCCACGTGAACTCTCAGCAGATGCTGTTGCTAACCTATGTCCATATGTCCAATGCCCTACTCCAACCAGATGTTACAGCACAGACATCAGTCAAAGACTGACAACAGAATGTACATATTGGTTATATAAAGTAAGAGTATGAATAGACTAACAGCTATTACTGTAGCATAAAAAGCTTTAAAACTTCAGCTTGGCAAGCTAAGAACTTGGTTATATTCAACTGGACGTATAAGAGAATTTTTAACTGGTTATTCTGCTCTTCAGTAACTTGAACTAAAAGCTAGTGTTGGCTGAATTTTGTTATTTGCTAGTAATTACAGGTGTGGGGGTAGCCACAGTCAGTGATTTCCTGTCCTTGCATATTTAAACTGGTGCATGTGAAATAATTCCTGCTTTAAAACTTCAGCTTGGCAAGCTAAGAACTTGGTTATATTCAACTGGACGTATAAGAGAATTTAAATACCTTTTTATGCACTTTTACTTTTAAAAAATACAGTATTTAAATTGATTTAAACTGTGTATGAAGGAGTGTTGAAGGAATTTTTAACTGGTTATTCTGCTCTTCAGTTATTCCAGCCCCCCCGCCCTGTTTTTGCTTTGGTGTTAATCTTAGTGGCATTGAAACTGCCGCCGCCTCAGCCTGCCTCTGGGCCCATCTCATTTGCTCACTCAACTGAGTGCAGTGAGATCATATTCTGATTTCAGGCACTCCTACTGTGTACAAAGAGAGCATCTGGGAAATAAAAAAAAAAAAATTAAGCTTATTTCCTGCCTTTCTTGTTAAGTGGTACAGACTATTTGTAGGGTTCTGACCCCCCAATGCCTTCTCTGTTTGAGCCAAGCCTTCTATCTTGTTTTTTTTCTTATAACTAGCCAGTTTTCTAGGTTCAGCACTCAAATCTGTTTCTTTGATCTCAGCACTTGTTCAGCATAAAAAAAAAATTTGATCTGCTTTTACTGTACTTGTGTTTTTACCTACTTCTTTTACTTTTGCATCATCTTAAAATACTCAATTGTATTTATTACTGCTTGGTGTAACTCATTCTAAGCCTTTTGGTTTAAACACTTGGGCTTCGGACCAGTTAGTTGTTTTGCACTGAGAGGTTTGTGGTCTGCACTGTTGTGGCAGAACAGGTAGCTTACATCCTTCTAGGTTGAGAACTGCTGATTGAGGGCTCAGTGTCTGTTATTCTAAAAGTGTATTAATTCTGGTTTAAGCACTTGGGCTTTCAAGCCAGTTATTTTACATTAAGAGGGTTCGTGGTCTGCACTCTTGTGGGAGGAGAGGCTGGACTCTGCCCTTCTGAGCTGGGAATTTCTGGTTAAAGGCTTATAGTGCATGCATATCTGAACTGTTTCTTACTGAAGTTGGTGCGTCTTGTTTGCTGTGGCATAGACTGGATTCGGGCCTGCTGGATCTAGCTTTGTTTGTGTAACTTGAGCACTAATCCAGACATTCTCTAAAGTATTCAATGGTATTTATTACTGCTTGGTTGTAACTTGATTAAAGTGTAGCTATCATTCAAGTCTTTTGGATTAAGCACTTGGGCTTCAGACCAGTTGTTTTACATTAGGAAGGTTTGTGGCAAGCACTGTGGTGGCAGGACAGGTAGCTTTCATCCTTCTAAGTTGGGAACTGCTGATTGAGAGCCCAGTGTCCAAGCGTATTAGTTCTGGTTTAGGCACTTGGGCTTCAGGCCAGTTATTTTACATTAAGAAGGTTCGTGGACTGCACTCTTGTGGGAGAAGAGGCTGGACTCTGCCCTTCTGAGCTGGGAATTTTCTGGTTAAAGGTTTATGGTGCCTGAATATTTGAACTGTATCTTACTGAAATTGGTTCACCTTGTTTGCTCTATCATAGACTAGATCCATGCCTACTGAATCTAGCTTTGTTTATATACTTGTTGTTTGTTTGCTTGTTATTTCCCTGGAAGCTAATTCACCTAATACGCAACTTCTCAGCGCTTCTGTGGATCACTAGTGATATCTGCATTGCTTACTGTACTTATTTCCTTGCTCCACTTGAAAGAAAGTTACTGTTTTTGCATTTAGTTACTTGTATCACATTGCACTCAAGTTACCTGGCACTTGCTCACTAAAGCAATTATATAAGTCAGCACTAAAAATTAAAAGCACTACACCCTCACTCCCCACTGGCCCTTGTTTTCAATTAAGGATTTCCCAATATTATTCTAGCATGTCCAAAGGTCAGTTGTCAATCTCCTCTCCGGTCCAGCTGGTGAATCTGGGAATCTTGAGGCAATGTTATAACTGCCTCATGTACACAGACAACCCTCTCCTCCTCCCACATAACACAAATACTTGCGAGAGATGCAGCTATTTAGCCAAACTGGAGGCTGAGCTCTCTCAACTCAGGACTGGCAAGACCAGACAGGAGGAGAAGGCAACTACACACACCACAAAACCAGCCTCACATAATGCTACCACTCCACTGAATCAAACACATAAACACACAAAGACATACTCGGAGGCTCTGAGTAAAATTTACCTAAACAGCAGAGGCCTCCAAAGCAGACACCCAAACAACTGCTACCTCAAGACACCCCACAAGCAACACATAAACCACAAAAGCAGTGTGCAAAGCAGTCACAGCCCTTAAGGCCAAATACAACACCAAACATACTTGTCATAGGTGACTCCATAGTCAGACACACTGACGTCCCACTCACCAGGCTGAACAAGGAGAGGGTCACAGTAAGCTGCCTATCGGGCTAGAATCCGCCACATAACACAAGCACTCGGGTCACTCCACAGCAAGTACAAATATGACACAGTCATTGTCCATGCTGGTGTGAGCGACCTGAGACGCACCTCCCTGGACTGCATGAAAAGAGACATAGAGGAGCTCTCTGATTATGTAGCCCAGGCAGGTATGACCCTAACCCTGAGCAGTATCCTTCCTTCACCAAGAATGATGCCACAATATAGAGACAAGATGATCAGCTTTAACAATTGGCTTAATGTCTGGTGTCATTCAAAGGGGATCCAGTGTCTGTCTGCCTGGGATGACATGCTTGACAAGCCACGCTGCTTGCACCTGTCACCCTGGGATTCCGGATATTGGCTAAGGCTCTTCCACCCCATAGTGCCTTTTTAGGCAAGGCTCAAATTCTAAACCTACCACCCTAGAAAACAAAATGGGAAGAAATTGAGGGTAATGCTGCTCAATGCCAGAAGTCTAAATCTCAAAATGCCGAGGCCCTTCTCAGTATGGAGAACATCGATGTCTGTGCTGTAACTGAAACCTGGTTCAAGGCTCCTGAGAGCACCCGGCACTATTAGGTTTTACTTCACATCATGCGTTCCGGCCCCAAAACTCGGACCACTCCACAAAAGGAGTGAGTGTATCCATATTCATAAAGTATACTCACACCTCCAGGTTGGTGGCAACGCATGAAGCTTGAAACCATCCAGGTGCAACTAACAATAGGCAAAACTGCTCTACAAATTGTAGCATGCTACAGGCCACCCTCTCAATCTCAGGAACCCCACACAGCCTTCCTGAAGACACTGGAGGGTATAAATGTATCTCCAAACACCATCATATTAGGTGACTTCAACTACCCGAATATAGACTGGGAACATTACTCAAGCCCTAACTTTCTAGCCCAACGGTTCCTGGAGTTCATAAATTCAAATGCCATGGAACAGCTAGTCACTGTTCCCACGAGAGGAGAAAATATACTAGATCTCATTGTCACAAACATGGGGACAAAATGCTCCACACCGAAGTATATCCCTCATTGGTGAGATCTGATCATAAACTAATCTCACTGGAAATCCACATCCCGCCCCACCCCAAACAAAAAGACCATAGTGAAGAACTTCTCTAAAGCAAACTTCACACTACTCAAGACTGGTGTGGTATCCTTCAAGGCCCCTGAGTCAGAGGAAACCACAACCCACGCGAAGCCCTTACAAATGCCTTCTATGAACACCTCCAGGACTGCATGGATCAGGCAATCCCAAATAAAACCAAGACTCTTTCCACAAAGGGCAAACGTCCAGTCTGGTGGACCCCAGCCATTAACAAACTTTACAATAAGAGGAGAAAGCTATTACATGATAGAACAAAATCCATAAAAGTCACCCTGATCATTATTAGTAAAAATTACGAGCACTCATAAAATCAACTAAAGCAAATTTTGAGAGAAAAATTGACATGGATTCAAAGGACAATCATAAGGCCTTTTTCAGCTATGTTAGGAACCTGGGTGGAAACTCACAGATATGCTCAGAATTAGTCCAAAATGATACAAAAATCACTGAACCCACAGACATTGCCAACATACTGGCAGACAGGTTCAGTGCAAACTTCACCCCTCTCCCCTAAAGGAGAGATAACTATCCCAGCCGAGTGTAGCCTCCCGGACATCTCAAATGCGCAGGTGAAAGCTGCTCTCTCTAAAGCTAAAAACACAGCATCAATGGGACCGGATGGTGTCCCCGGCTGTGTGCTACGAGCTAAATGAGGAATTAAACCCGCACATAAGGCAGCTGTTTAATCTCAGCCTTACCACAGGATACGTGCCCAAGGAGTGGCGTGACGGCAACTGTGGTCCCACTCCTCACGGACCCTGGTAATTACGCCCCATAAGCTTAACAAGTCTAGTCTGCAAAGCTATGGAGAGGATCATAATGGAGCTCATAAACAAAGATATAGGGGACTTGCAGACATTGGACCCGACCCAGTTTGGCTTTGTCAAGGGAAGATCATGCCTTTTGAACTTGGTGGACTTCTTCGATATAGTCACCAAGGCCATTGATGAGGGAAAGGCAGTCCATACAGCCTACCTTGACCTTGCAAAGGCTTTCGACACAATACCCCACTCGGGTATTGTAGAAAAACTTACCAGCTTAAATGTAAACCCATATGTCACAAGATGGGTTGCAAACTGGCTTAAGGACAGAACCCACAGGGTTAGAGTTGCTGGCGCTGTGTCAGACTCCAAGCCGGTCACAAGTGGTGTCCCACAGGGCTCGGTCCTTGGCCCCTATTGTTTGGCATCTACTTCTCAGAAGTACAGGCCAACATGGGAGGACTTTGGCTGACAAAGTTTGCAGATGACTGCAAACTGGGCGCCATAGTGGAAAGTGCATCGGACACTGATATCCTTCAGAAGGGACTCACGGAAACAGATAGCTGGTGCCAGAGCCATGGCCTGAAGTTAAACGCCAAAAATGTATAGTCATACCCTTCGGGAAAAACAAGGTAACCCCAAGCTACCATATAGGTGGCAATCCACTAAGCACAGAAGAGGTTATCAGGGACCTGGGGACCCAGGTTGACAGTGGCCTTTCTTTTGACACTCACATTGCTAAAGTGGTTAGAAAGACCTTCTACATTGCCCACCTGATCATGAAGGGATTCACATCCAGATCTAGTGAGGTCATTGTTCCCTGTACTCTTCACTTATCAGACCAATGATCGAGTACAATGCCCCATTCGGGATGTATCTCACCCGACATCTGCAGCAATTGGAGAGACCCCAAAAGTTCCTCACCAAAAGGATAAAGGGACTCCAAAATCTGTCATATGCTGCCAGATTGAAGAAACTCCAGCTCTATTCAGTCGCATACCGTCTGCTCAGAGGTGACATGTGCCTGACATACAAGGCCATGTCCAACCGAATTAATGGACATGCTCCACCTCAAAAATCCAAATCCACCAAAACCACTAGAGCAAGCGACTTAAACCTTGGATATAAATAGGACGTGCTGGAGGGATAGATTTATCACTCAGAGACTCCCTATGCTGTGGAATAAAATCCCGGTCCATGTGAGGCAGAGCACCTCGCTGACTCTGTTCAAGAGAAATCTAGACCTGTGGATGGGAGATCGTAGGTTTGGAATCATCTCTGGGTCACTGCTGGACAGAGGCACAACAAACTAATGGGCACAGTATTTTTCATATGTGGCGTAAGCCACAATAATTTGGGCTAGGCTTATAAATGCCTTAGGGCAGATAGCCTAGTATAAACCTATGAACCTATGAACCTATAAGTGTTTTCTGAGGGGTCTGGCATGTGGCAGGCAGATTCTCTATATTCTGACAAAAAACATCATTTATTGGCCAACTGTTTGCCAGACATCCATATGTTTGTGCTGAAAGGACCACATATATCAGGCACACATACACATTATGCAATCATCTGTCTACTGGAGAGGTAGGATGCCTACATGGAAGATATACTACAGCAGGTTTGCATTGCTGTCTGTTATTGTGGCACACTGGTGTTGCTGGACTGTCCCCACATACATATAATAACACACAACTAGTTGTCTGACAGTGGCTGTATGACACAACAGTGGGACTTTGCCCATAGGGGACACACCACAGTAGACAGCATTGATGGGTATGGAGGCATACAGCAAACTCTGTCAAAGCACACAAGGCCATAACCAGTATTGCTACCATGTTGTTGATAGTTGCATACATGGTGTGTTGATAGGCTGTGGGGTATGACAGGTAAGGTAGCAATAGATAGTGCAGGCCATTTAGGTTGTGCAGGGTCTGTAGATAGTGGATATCGGCATATCTGGTCCTGTGATGTGTTCCCCTCTTGTCTTTCAGGAAGGATGTATCAAAGTAAGCACCCACCATTTTCAGACACTGAAAATAATGTTATCCAGGATGGCCTCAGATTGCACTATAACATGCTGCTGTCCAGGAGTCACTGGCATCATGAACAATGTACAGCATTGTGGGCTGACCTCATTACAGCAGTCAACCAAATAGGGCTACAGGACAATACCTACAATCAGATCCAACACTGGGCAACAGATATGGTCAACACTGCATGACAAAGGGCTGATACTGTGGCCAGGGACTATGCTACCAATGGTGGAGGGCCTGCCGAAGAAGAGCCACTCCCAGCCACAGAGGAATTCCTGGCAAACATGGGATCAGCCACCAGCTCCCAAGCATTCATCACCACATACATCCTGGAGGGGGGTGTCACAGTATCTACATCAGAGTAGCATCTAGGTAAGCTTCCTGTGTTCATCACTGTTATACTGTATCAATCATTGTGGCAGCCTCTGCATACCAGTACACAGGCATCAGGTCTATATGCATTGGGGGTTGGTTTGGTTTTAATCTACATTTGTGCATACATACTCAGAATGTCAGCAATTTAGGCAGTATCACATTAGCCACCATACATGTTGATACGCATATAGTACCCTGTAACTTTAGTATTGCTAACATTACTTCTCCTTCACATTTCCATAAGTTTGTCAGATGTGGACAGAGTCCCAGGTCCTGTATTTAGTAAGTGTGATACTGTAGTTTTATGGATCATATATACCCTAAGAATGTTAAGGAGTGCCATTTTCCCCTAGGCACAACTGTTATGCTTCGACAGAGTACAATACATGTATGTTTGATTTTGGAGGGGTTAACTGAAGTGCATTGAATGGGTAATCACAGTTGTGTATTTGAGAAGCAGTAACACATTTGCACTTATTTTTGAAAAGGACTATGCAGCCTTCTATACAGGTGGCAATCACTCACAGATGCCTCTTCACACACAACTTGGAGATGGCACATACCTGATGCAGTGATAGTATAACTAGCATAGTATGCTGAAGATGGGTGCACTGTATTTTAGGTGTAGGTCTATCAGATTCACTGACATATTGCTTGTCTCACATGTGTATAGTACTGATAACACTAACTGGGTGTAGCTGCAGTGCATGTTAGAAAGTGACTACCTTGCCTCTGTATGTTGTAGTCTGTTTGTTTGTTGTGCATGGGATCAGAAATAAGATGTGGTATGTGTAATGCAGTTGTGGCTCCTCACCTGCACATGTGTGTATGGATTACCATACATAATAGTGCAGATTGTAATGTATTTATTTTGTCTTCCTCCTCACAGGTGACCGTGGGGGTTGGAGTCTGTCCCCCTCACTACCTGATGTCAGTGTCTCATTGGACTCTGATGAAGATGGTGGCCATAGTGAGGCACAAGTGGGGTTGTTGTGGCTGAATTTGTCCCATGGGTTGACATCCCATTTCCTCTCCCATTGTCCTCACACACAGTCACTATGCCCACACATACCCAGTCCTCTGAGGCCACAGATATTGGACAGTCAGAGTGTGGTGCCATGCAGCAGGAGAGTGTGGCAACTATGGCTTCCATGAGTGTAGACACTGGCTACATCTAGATAGCTGGTAAGCTCCCACACAGGCAGATAGACAGGGGTGCTCGAAGGAGGACTGCTGCCCTTCCACCACCTGTCACAGGTGTCACATCATGGGTCACTCGATGCATGTTTCAGTCTGTCATGGAGGCACAGACATGTTTAGAATGCAATACATGATGGATGCTCAGGACTATGGATGCAGCACAGTCTGACATCCATGACTCCCTTCACCACATTGGTGATGCCATGGATCATTTGACTGATGTGGTGGACAGACAGAGGGGTGGAGTTTGGGCCTGTGACCTCTACTAATAATGGCTATGACCTGAATTCCTGCTGTAGGAGGTTGCCAAGTATGTTAGCCATAGCTCTCAAGCTATGATATAGGAATGTCAACAAAACAATGACCTATCCAGTGTACATCAGGGACAGTCAAGGACATCTTTGCAATGTCTGAACTATTCCTGTGTGACATTCAGAGACTGAGAGGAGCTGAATGACAGTACATCATGTGATATTACAACTGTGTCCACCCCTACTTAGGTTCATAGGTTCATAGGTTTATACTAGGCTATCTGCCCTAAGGCATTTATAAGCCTAGCCCAAATTTTTGTGGCTTACGCCACCCCTTATATGAAAAAATACTGTGCCCATTAGTTTGTTGTGCCTCTGTCCAGCAGTGACACAGAGATGATTCCCGGGGTAAACCTACGATCTCCCATCCACAGGTCTAGATTTCTCTTGAACAGAGTCAGCGAGGTGCTCTGCCTCACATGGACCGGGATTTTATTCCACAGCATAGGGAGTCTCTGAGTGATAAATCTATCCCTCCAGCATGTCCTATTTATATCCGTGCTAAGGTTTAAGTCGCTTGCTCTAGTGGTTTTGGTGGATTTGGATTTTTTGAGGTGGAGCATTTCCATTAATTCCAGGTTGGACATGGCCTTGTATGTCAGGCACATGTCACCTCTGAACAGATGGTATGCGACTGAATAGAGCTGGAGTTTCTTCAATCTGGCAGCATATGGCAGATTTTGGAGTCCCTTTATCCTTTTGGTGAGGAACTTTTGGGGTCTCTCCAATTGCTGCAGATGTCGGGTGAGATACATCCCGAATGGGGCATTGTACTCGATCATTGGTCTGATAAGTGAAGAGTACAGGGGAACAATGACCTCACTAGATCTGGATGTGAATCCCTTCATGATCAGGTGGGCAATGTAGAAGGTCTTTCTAACCACTTTAGTAATGTGAGTGTCAAAAGAAAGGCCACTGTCAACCTGGGTCCCCAGGTCCCTGATAACCTCTTCTGTGCTTAGTGGATTGCCACCTATATGGTAGCTTGGGGTTACCTTGTTTTTCCCAAAGGGTATGACTATACATTTTTTGGTGTTTAATGTCCTGTCCATATGCCTAACTCATAATCCACTAGCTTTCATACAGGAGCCAAATGTTGTAAGAGGGAGGGAGAGAGCCATAGCTGTGAATTCAGTCACAGCAGACACAGTTGAGAGGCATGCCTGACCAACATGTCATTCCCATACATGTACTACCATCTACTGTTGTAATCCCTATTCCCCATACCTCCATCCTCCCATTATAAGGTGACTTGTATTACATACTTGGTAGAGTGATGTAGTCCTTTTGTGAACAAATCTTTAAGAAAAAAAGCTTACTATATTGTAGTCTGTCTTAGAAAAACAACTTACAGACCTGTTTCCCATAGGCAGTCAATTGCCTTTTGTAGGTAATGCTAATTAACAGGTAATTTCTGTTGAACCAATCCATGGCTCAGACTTTCTGACTGCAACTAAAACAGCTGGGTTGTACTTTCATTGGCCAATAACATGGCACCACAGTGCAATATTGAATGCCTTCATGTAGGCCTTGACCCCATTCTTACTCTTTGAGATGAGCATTATTGAGGTGTGGAGAGTTCAGGATCACAGAGGGTAGGTACAGTTGCTGTCCACTGTTGAGATTTATGAGATATGTCCACAGTTATGCATGCTATGTTTGGCCATTGTCAAATGACATTGTGATTATCTGGCAGTTCAGTGTTGAACGGTGTGGGATGAGGTCACTAAAGGGGAATAGACATGTGAGTGTCAGACATCATACCCATCAGAAAATGCATGCTGCTGAAGTAGCTGCTATTCTATCAGCTCTCTATGTCTGTAGGAGCAAACTATGAAACTTGCCCGTCTCACTTGACCTACAACCTCTCTTTATGTATTGGTTTTGACTGGATCCCTTGTTCAACAGGGTTGTGAGATATGGTAGGTCTGTAGCAGTTAACTTAACATACAGCTGTGTATGTTGCAGGCTGCAGCTACTGCTGCAGTCTAGGATGCATAGTGGGGAATATGAATTCTTTGGAGGACAGCAAGCAGTATGTGTAACTGAAGCAGCAGTGTCAGCTCTGTTGATACAGCAGAGTCAGTGTGAGGCTAACCATAACAGTCCACTCGAGGCATATTATTAAGGTACATCTGTTATGTAACAGTGCCAATCAAAGAGTAGTAGGTGACATATAGTTAGGCTATACAAATATGTGCAGTGTGCCCCTACCTTCAGGCCTTTGACTTGCAAACATGGGTAGCAGTTAGCAGCAACCTGCTTTAGTTAAAATTGCATGACGTATTCATTATTTGCTGTAGTCGCAAGAATGTAATTGAAGTGCAACAAACTGGATTCAAACCCAGGAATGTGGGTGGCAAAATGCATTACATGGAAGGCATTTAACAGACTGAACAAAGTCAGTGCTGCAGCTGGTGTATCTGCAAGATATATGTGCAAGCATACAGTCTGTAGCACATGTTGTCTACATCTATCAGTATGTGCATGGCTTTCAAAGGCAGATGTTGTGCAGCAGGGTCCCAATTCTCAATATATGTACTTTGCCAATGCTGTCTTTGCCAATGCTGCCTTAGCAGGTATGTTTAAAGATGTTGCTGATGAAAGGGGGCAGTTACCTGCTATCATACCTGTCAACCTGTTAAAGCAGGAACTCTGGGCAAAGCCATGCATACAAGTGGGACAAAGGCCCAAAATTAGGGGCAATCTTTACATATTGCTCTTACAAAAGTAGGATGTTGATAGAATAACAGGATTTGCGTTAGAATGTTCTTTCCGAAGGGTTTGACATGTGACATTCAAATGTATGTCATGATTTTCAAACCTCAGTCTTTAATGACATGACATTACTTTACAAGAAACATATGTTTTTTGTGAAAACTAGGCCAAAACTAGGTTGCAAACCTCTGGATATTCTACAAAAGTATGCACAGTTGACAGCTATACCTGCTATATCAGGCCTGACATACATCGATTATTAGTTATCTGGCTATGTACTGGTGTAGTGTCCGCATCATAGTCCCAAGCACACTGTCATTTTTCCCATTATATGTACTTTCAGTGTGTCAGTGGCAATCAGTATATGTTTCTGGAAACACATGTTTTAATTCAGAGCTGAGTGGGCTAGTGGCCTAATACACTGTGTTGTAGTTGACAGGGTCCTGGGCTTGAAATGTGGCAGGGGTGATCATTTTGTAGATGTGCCTATCACTGTTAAAAACACTTAAGATGATTAAGGCACTTTTAAGCTCATTTAAGTGGTTTTGCATGGCACGCCGTTTAGATCTGCCCAAACCCACTCTAAAAAATAAAAAAAGAAAAGAAAAATGGGTAATAGAAAAGTTGTGAAATGGGGAAAGCATGGGGAAAAACAATTAGAAAGGCAGGTAGGGATGTGCAGGATGGGTGTAAGAAAGGACCATACCTCTCCATTTCTTCTACAGCAACATCTGTGCATCTTTACAAATTTTGCTCATGGATATGAATCCTCAAACCCGAGAGAGAGGAGTAAAGACAACATAATGTATTGAGAAGCCAGTCAGACCTAATTTGTTGTGCCCAGTGGACATGTGTGTGAAATGGAGAGCTATGTATGGGGTGATATTTATTTTGTGGGACAGGTGCCCATTTATTTATTTATTTTTTTTTAGGTGAGAGTGGAATGTTAGGGAAGGGATGTAGATACATGTGCAGAAGTAAGTTGGGTAGGAGAAGTGGCATTTGCAGGCAGACAAGCCAGACAAGACAGCATACGGGGGGGGGTTACACATGAGGGAGGCAAACGCCTTGGATGGGGAGGGTGTTGTGGAATCAGAGGTGCATGTGCCTCCAGAAGAGAGCAGCATGACTGAGATTCCCACCCATGGGCAGACAACACTAGTCCTTCACTGCTCCAAAGGTTGCTGTGCTGAAGGCGAGGCTCCAGGGTCCTTAGGCCCCACAAGGTTGTCCAGTCTGCTCTCAATCCAGTACAGGTGATGTTCATAGCTCATATGAATAATCCTGCACTCCATGGTCAGCAGTTGATCCTCAGTGACAATCCCCTGTCCTAGGAGAGCACAGGCCCTGTTCTCTGAAGTTCCTCCCGAAGGTGGTGCAGGGCTAGCGGAGGTGGCATCACCAGCTTGGGTTCCAGACTGGCTGGTATCCAGTGTCATGGCCAGCTGAGGTAGGGTATGAGGATCACCAGGAACTGGAATACACAGACATGCTGTGGGTATGGAGGTAAAGCACTAAACATAAGTGAGTTATGAACACAACCAATGTTAGTAATAACAGCATGCTGGAACAGTGTAAGTAACCCCATTACAGTTACATGCATATTATGTGAAGCACAACAAAAATAACAGAACAGTCAGTATTTTAACAGCATGCCAGTAACAGTTATGGCATAAGGCCAACAAAATAGGTAATTCGACAAGATATGTTAATACGCCATCACCACAAAACCAGAAAAATCAATAAAAGCTCTACGGTTCACTTTTTGGTTTTAAAGATATGTTAATACACAACCATAGGAATACATTACATTAATAAAACACATGCCTAACATAATATTTATGGAACAACATATGTTAATAGTAAACCATAACCAATATATAACAATAACAAATATGTGAAGATAAGGGGCAGGGGGAGAGAGAGAAATATAGTCCATTAATACCATCATAGGCTACATAGTTGACAACAGTAATGCCATCAACTCAACAGGTCTGCCCTTTCTTTATGTGTAAATTTGCCTTATAGTTACTGTAGCACATATATACCTCTCAAGCTATCTGCATGGGACACTATGGGCCAAGCAGTAATACCTGCAGGTACACAAGTACAAGGAACACTTGCACATCAATGGGACCAATTAGACTACCAAGGAGTACTGTGGGCTAATTTACTGTTAATTTGATACTGGCATATAATCATATAGATGATACAGCTATGACAGAGGGATTACGCAACAGTAATTACATTCCATGACATCGTGACACTAGAGATGCATGCATGTGTACAGTACAGTGAGTACACAACTATCATGCCTTGCTTGGCAGACATGGGGATTGTACCTAATAGCATGAGACATGTGCATCACATGTAATATTTGGTGCATCAACCTTTAAAGGACACTCGAGGAATACAACCATACCTTGATTACACATTTTATTTATTTTATTTTATCATATCATGCTATTACTGAACTTGTTTCCTTTATTGATTATATAAATAACACATTTGTGATCATGATTATAGCAGTCTGTGACATCTTGACAAACAATTATTTACACATACTATGAGCTATCTTAGCAATTCACCCGTGCCCCTGTGGAGAAAATGATATCTGTGATTACACATTTTATTTTGTTGACTTTCTAATATTTTGTTATTAGTGAACCTGTTTCCTTTACTGTTTGCATAAATAGCACATTTGTAATAATGATTGTAGTAGTCTGACATCTTGACAAACAATTATTTGCACATACTATGAGCTATCTCACCCATTTGCCTGTGTCCCTATGGATAGAATGATATCTGTGATTACACATTTTATTTATTTTACTTTCTAATATTTTGTTATTAGTGAACCTATTTCTTTTATTGTTTTTATAAATAGCACATTGGTGATAATGATTGTAGCAGTCTGTGACATCTTTTCAAACAATTATTTACACATACTATGAGATATATCACCCATTCACCTGTGTCCCTGTGGAGAGAATATCTGTCATCATAAAATATTTGATTCAGTAATAGCTAGTAATACATAGAACTGGATTCAAACCCTGGTCTGTGTGTAGCAAAATGTTCTTCATATATAGCAGTTAAACTGAGCTACTGAGTCACTGCTGATGTCTGACTGATTGATTTCTTCCTAGAGCTCACCTGGAATCAAAATATGACCTGGTGCTACTACTGCAGAGTATACAGTAAATTCTTGGTTAACTGGCACCCATGAGGAATGGTAGATGCCAGATACCTGTAGTTTCTGGTAGCTTGAGAGTTACTATTAAAAATAGGCATGAATAATACGGTAGTCTATACTATTCATTTTGTTTGACATGTTCATAGATTGGTGTGAGAGGGAATTTATTTCTATCTTGCCTTTTAAAACTCTAAAATTCTAAAAATGTAAGGTATGTTTCTGCAATGGAAGAGGGGGCAGAGAAAGTGCAATACATGAAAATTATACTGTATTTCTTCATTTTTTTCTGGTTGCTTGAGAGTTCTGGTTGCTTGAGTTCTGGTTAACTGAGTGACAGTTGGACACACCTGCATGAATTGTAATGATGGCAGAGATACTAGGTAACCTGTACATTACTAAATAAAATGCAGGTGTACACAATATATTGTTACTGGGTTGAAATATCAGCTCTCATTCCAGAAGTATTGCACAGCAGTTTATTACAGATACCTTCATGCATTTAGTGGCATACTTTTGAGTTTTTATTGAAAGAAAGTTAATATAATGCCAGCTGTTGCAATACTGCTATAATTCCACAATTACTGTAATAGAAACTGTATTTTATTAAATTTATCAAGGTCAATGCTTTACTATTTTGTGCTTATTGCAGTACATTTGGCAGTAGTCACTTGTTACAGTCTAGGTCTGCAACCACATTCATTGCAATACAATCAAAACTGAATATACCTATTATTAGTTAATGTTTTACTCTTTCTTGCTTATATAACTATAGATTGGAAGACACATCTGTACTCACCACACTCACAGTGCAACCTGGTCAGGTGCCCTGCATGCACATCAACATTGGGAGCTAATACTTCTGCAGATGTTGGGAGAGAAGCATACCATTATCCATACCACTTTAGCAGACATTCAAAGTTAACTATTGGTGAAGCACAGGTAAACATACTTGCACACTTGTAGGATACTGCCATTCTGGAATTCTTGGACCCAGGCATCCAAGGGAGCCCCCTTCCATCTTTTCAGGTCATCATGGTGGTAATGGCACTGCTGTTAGGCACATCTGAAAAATGATCACCCCTTTACGGGGGATACTAGTTGCACTGGTTCGGTTCCTTGCCAGCTGACTCGAGGTCTCCATTTTGCACTCAGAGCCATAGTAGCCACCCTACATGAGCCGGTCTTCATGGTTTTTAACAAGGAGTCTGACCAGCAACCTGGACTGCTCAATGCCCCACTGCTATACCCAAAAGTATGTACCCTCTCCAACACCTGCCATAGTATCCTCACAGGTTGAACTCCAACAGAGTCTGCAATTTTGCCACCTATTGTACTTAATATAATATGTTTTCCCACCCTTACATGCTGGTGGGCAATTCTTAAAAATGCAGTGAGGTGCTTGGCACCACCCAAACTAGATCAACTCAGCTCAGCTAAGCACTGCTTAAACTGGTAATGATTAATAATGCTTTGGATTGCTTAGCAGTGCACAACCAACTCAGTCAAGCTGCATGAAGTCAAGCAGTAATGAGCACTGCTAAAACAGATCTTGTTTAAGCAGTGCTTGGCATGGCTTAGAAGGGCATAGCTGAGCTTAGCTGAATGCAGCACATCAAGATTTAAAAATAATTGGCATAATTTGTATTTGGAAAATAAATACTGAATATCCCTTTGCTGAATTCAAACCCTGTACCTACTGCACATAAGGCTGCCATTCTAAAAATTTGGCTACATGGATGCATAGAATGATACTATACTTTTAGATGATACCTCTCAGCTATGTTTAAGCACTGCTGATCACCACTCCATGTTAGGCAAATCCACTAAGCTATGCTTAAACTTGACCTTTGCATTAATAACTGAATGCATCCACTTTGTAATTTTAACAGCTGGCATGTGTCGACTGCTGTGCGCAGTACCATGCAAACTTCAAAAAATTAAAAACAAAATAAAAAGGTTTACTACATTGATATAATGCACTTTGACAGTGCAGGGAGAGTGTTACTCATCTGTGAAAACATTCAGTAATATACTTCTACTCCAATTCACTGACTGTGTTCCACTGCTCTCCCACAGTAAGGCATCATCATTAATATGCATGGAGCGCCTTCAAGGAGGAACCACGTACATGGCCATGGTACCTTCTGTGTAAGCTCCATACTATGCCTATGTGGATTTTTATTACATCTGGGGAGTTTACTGCACTTCTATATAGTTTCTCCCATTTCCCTCATATATAGCTGTCAAAGCCTTCTTTCATGTGAAAGACATTTCTCAGACTTTGGTCTATTCCTTCTCTGTTTTCCTACTTTTCCTTCTGTAGCATACACATTTTCATATCTATATATTTCTCTCTCTCTCTCTCTATATATATATATATATAAATATATATAAATATATATATATATATATATATATATATATATATATATATATATATATATATAGATATATATAGATATATATATATCTCCACATATACATAAAGCAAGATGTTCAATTCTGGGCTGGGTGCCTTCTGTGCAGCATCTGCATGTCTTTTCTGTGCTCTATTGGGTTTCTTCCTGATGCTCCAGTTCCCTTCCACATTTCAAAGAGATGCTGTAGTTGGATTGGACACTCTAATTTGACCCTAGGTATGAGTGTGTGTGCGTGCGTGCGTGCGTGCGTGTGTGTGTGTGTGTGTGTGTGTGTGTGTGTGTGTGTGTGTGTGTGTGTGTGTGTGTGTGTGTGTGTGTGGTGTACCTGACCACATGTGTATGTATTGGAGGAGGGTTGGGCACTGGGCTAGAACCAATTGACCCTGTAAAAATTGTAACTGCTATGTGCTGGGGGCACAGGAATGGATGGAAGGATGTATATCTATCTATCTATCTATCTATCTATCTATCTATCTATCTATCTATCTATCTATCTGTCTGTCTGTCTGTCTGTCTATCTATCTGTCTGTCTGTCTGTCTGTGTATGTATGTGGTGCATGGCATTATATATATGTTTTCTTAGGATTCTCATCTTTGCTATACTTTAATGGTATTTACCTGCTTTATTGTTATTACACGTTTTATCAGCTTCTCCATTTTTGCTGTGGCAGTAATGGTAACAGCTTCAGACATTAAAAAGTGTTAAAAATGCAGGCACAAAATTCTAGCACAGGACCCACATCAGCCATGTGCTGGTTGCCTTGGACTAGAGAATTTAGATGCTCAGTGTGAAATCTGCTTTTCATCCATCCTTTGTTCTTTCATTGATCACAAAAACAAATGTATACTAAAAGGTCTTCTCTCTGCCACATTGAGAGAAGCACCTCATGAATCATCTCCTCAGTTGGCTGAGGGTACTGGGAAGCAGGCTTCTAAGGCTACAGATAAAGAAAGACAAATGGAGAAAGCAAAAGTGAAATTTAGGGATAAAGAGAAGAGAACCAGGTCTTGACAATTTCCCTTGTCTTGGTTTCCCTTACCAATATCTTCTCCATTTCTGATCAGCTGAGAATAATCAGTGCCTCCTCCCTCAGCATTGCTAATTTTTGACACATACATGTGTCTTTCAACCTTTTATTACAAGAAATATAGACAAAAACAATAACAATTAGGGGACAAAGACCCAAACATAAGGACATATTTTAAATATTGTTTCTATAAGCTTAGAAATTTGCTAGGATTACAGGTTTTGTTTTAACATGCATTTTCTGAAAGATATGAAGTCTGAAACTTGAATGCCTGTCAATATATACTGACTCCAGAAATCAATGACTTTACAAAAAACCACAAGTGTTATGAAAACCAGACCAAAATAATAGGCAAAAATCTGTACAGTTGATATATATGCACCAGATGGTAATCATTCCAGAAATGACTCCCAAAGAAAATGACCACTCCAAGCTCCTGATCTTACTGGATGGAGTTCTTTTTTTTTTCTTTTTTTTTTTTAAACAGGTTTATTGTTTTAACATACAAGAGAAATATCATAACAATTTTATACAAGTAATTAAAAATAGATATGATTATAACATTCAACAAAACAACTAAAGTATTTACAAAGACATCCACTACAATCAGATCAATTAATTAAACTAAAATACCATGCTATTGAAATTAGGATTTTTTTAACAAATTTTGTAAATTATCCCATACAATATCATAAGATGTTTTTCTAGTTGTTCTTGACCTAATTGTGCTTATTTCCATATGGCACACTATATTCATAACATTTTTAAATTCATTGAACGAAGGAGGTGTATCTGAAATCCAATTTCTGGTTATTATTTTCCTAGCCACTGCTAGAATAGACCATAACAAGGGGAGCTTAACCTTTTTAACACTTTGAGGTACAGGTGTGTTGAATAATATAAGAGATTTAGAAATAATGAAATTATCTGTAAAAAGAGCCTGCAAAAATTCATTAATTGACTTCCAGTATTCTTTCAATTTTATACAGTCATAAAACATATGAGACCAGTCAGCATTAATTTCTACATTGTATCTCTTACATAGATTATCTTTATTATTTATTTTATTCATCATCAAAGGTGTATAAAAAGATCTATGTAAAAATGTCCATGTATAAAGTCTCCAGACAATAGAAGATGTAGTTCTATAGGCAGATTCCAATATATATTGTTTATCTTGTTGATTTGGTGGGTCCCCATTAATAGAAGTGAAATAATTCCAGTATGTATCTACACTGTAAAAAGTTTCTTGTCTGATAATTTTATGTATGTATGAAAGTTTACCTTTATCAGAAACTTTATGTTGTAAATTTAATATCAAGTAATCAATCAGTGTTGGAATAGATTCTTTAACTGTTATAGACATTAGATCTATTCTATTAATGAGATGTTGTCTAAAGGTCTGAACCTCTAACCAGCAAGTTTCTCTTAGATCAAATTCTTGTTTTAAGAAATCTAGATTTTTAACTTTATTATCAGATATCAACTGATACCAGTACTTTAGATCATTATCTATAGCAAAATGAGTTCCTTCAGAAGTAGATGACAAAAGCATACCCTGAGTATACATTATAGGGAATATAATAAAATTCCATTCCCTATATTTAGGGTGCATGAATATAAAGTTACGATAGCTAATAATAATATTTAATGGGTAACAAACCATATGTTTAGGTGTAATAGGTGAAGTACAAAATTCCTTTAGTAACCATAACATGGAGTTATTTACAATCATATTTTTATGTGTTAAGGAGATTTTCATGAAGTGCATACTAATTAGCTCCCAATAATATTTCCATTTTGCAACATATGACTGATCTATTAATAAAGTAATAACTTTTACAATAGAAGAGATAGTATATAAATTAAAGTCTGGAAAAGAAATACCCCTTGAGACCAGCTATTAGTATGTTTCTTTAATGCAATCCTAGGTCTATTAGGTGCCCATAGGAAATTTAACATTAGTGTATTCAGTTTCTTGATAATTATTTTTGTAGGTGGAAGTATTATTGATTGTATTAAGTATAAAATCTTGGGGAATATTATCATTTTAATAATTGTAAGTCTCTCCTCCATAGTAAAAGACATATTATTCCAGGTATTAAAAGATTTTTTATATTAAGAAAACAGGTATTATAATTATTATATATAATAGATTTAATATCTTTAGATAGTATTATATCTAAATAAGTTATCTGACCTGAATTGGGTACGTATTTAGTAAAATCACTAATGAGAATATTTTTCATGTATATATAGGTAGTATTTTAGTTTTTTCTTCACTGAATATTAAACCAGAAATACTTTTAAAATTCATCATTTTATCAAATAGAGACTGCATAGAAGAATTAGATCCTGCTGATGTAATTAGAACATCATCTGCAAAAAGTTGAATTTTGGATGTTGTATTTTCATCTATTTCAAAACCCTCTATGTCAGTACTGTTTCTGATCAAATTAGCCCAAGGCTCCATTACTAAAGTGAATAATAGTGGAGAAAGTGGACATCCTTGTTTTGTACCTTTAAAATGGGTATTTTTTGTGAAACATATGTTCCTACCTTAATATAAGCCAATGTTCCTTTGTATAAATGCTCAATTAGATTTACAAATGCATCTGAGAAGTTTGTGCACTTCAGTAAGGTAAACAGATAGTCCCAACTTACTGAATCAAATGCTGAACTTATATCAAGACTAATAAGTGTTAAATATTTCTTTTTCCTATTTGCAAAATCAATTAATGTTAAAGTTCTTCTTATATTATCAAAAGTATTTCTATTTACAATGAAGCCTGTCTGATCTATATCTATAATGCCGGGGATGATTGTCTTCAATCTATCAGCAAAAATACTCATAAACATTTTATAATCAACATTAAGTAATTAGATGGGCCAGTTTGAAGTACATCTAGTTGTATATTTATTAGGTTTTAAAATTGACAAAATAAATGTATATTGCCAAGATGGGGGGGTTATTAACTCTGTTTGGGCCAAAATAAAAACCTTATATATTAATGAATATGTACTTTTAGAAAGGATTTTATATATCTCTGGTATAATACCATCATTACCTGGTGCTTTGTTTGATTTAAGCTTATTTATTTGTGTAATAACCTCTGTATATGAAATACTTTTGTCCAAAAGTTTAATATGTTGTTTATTAAGCTTTTTATCCATGTTTGTGGTTATAAACTCCTTTATTTTATCTTTAGGTTCCATGTTAATGTTATTATGGTTAATTTTGTGAAAGTGATTTCTAAATTCATCTAGTATTTCTGGTATACTAGAAACATTCTTCTTTTTCCTTAGAGAAAAGATTTCTTTGATATGGTTTTGTTTATTCAACCTTTTTGTTTTATTTTTAAGTCTATGTAAGTATTTGGGGCTTATTGAATAAGACAAAAACTTGTATTTCTCTAAAGTTATTTTAACTTTATGAGTTAAAATTTCTTTGTATTTCTCATTGAGTTTGTTTATTTGTTCAATAACTTTTTTGTCCATAACATTTTCTTTATTATTATGTTTATAAGAGTCTAATTTACTTTGAATATCTAACAATTCCTTATCCCAAGATTTCCTTTTATTATTATACCATCTGATACTTTGTCCATATAGATATGATTTTAAGGCATCCCAAACATAGACAATGGAGACTTCAGGAGTATTATTTATGTCTACAAAATGTTTTACTTCTGAAATTATATATTCTTTATAGTCTTTTAGTTGCGTTAAGTATGCTGGTATCCTTTTGATCTGAACATTATGAGTATTTTTTATCATGAATTCAAAAACAATTGAATTATGATCAGATATAGGACATGAAATGATTTTGGAATTAATTAAATCTGTTACCATCTGGTTAGAAATAAAGACCCTATCTATTTTTGAATAAGTTTTGTATCTGTTAGAAAAAAGGTGTATGGTAATGATTTTGAATCTATCTGATTATTAATATCATTCAAATGATAAGAATTAGCAAAATCATTTAAATGTTTTGCATTAGATGTAATTCTTCTTTTTCCTATAGTGGTAGTATCACTTTCATGTAGTATACAATTAAAGTCACCAGCTAAAATAATATCTCCTATAGAGAATGATATGATCTTATCAAGATGATGTTTCACTGTATTAATACCAATTCCAGGTATCCAATATACATTAATTAAAGTGTAAGTCTTCCCATTAATTTGTATTGTAAGCATACAAAGCATTCCTTTGTCATCCTGATAAGACTTAATGGTTTTAGGAATGGGCATACTTTTATTCCATAAAATAGCCACTCCTCTTTTTCTGAGTGTGCTCTGAACTAACCAATACTGTATATTTGTTTGTGGCTAGTTTATCAATATCTTTTTTCAAGAGATGGGTTTCTTGCAGGAAGACTAAGTTGGCCTTATGTAAATTAATGTATCTTATTAGGCTTGCCCTTTTACATGGATTATTCAATCCATTAATGTTTAAAGAAATTCATTTTAAAGATGTCATTTGGCATTTTTAAAACTTAAGAATCTTATGATCAAAATAACAAATAACAACATAAGTAATGTTACATCTCCTCCTTTAGGTGTACCTTTAAATATAGCTGTATTTATTGAATCTCTTATGGGATTTTGTATAGGATTCAATTTTGTTTGTAGTGACAATGAGTGTACAAAATATATTGTGGGTGTCAAAACTATATACATATAACAATGAACAAGTGAAAATAATGTAAGGATTAAACCTTGCATCCAGCCTGGAGTTAAACACTCCAACTTAGAGTAGTATTTACCACTCAAGTTAACCCCTACCCTAAGCAGCAGTACCTCAGCTACCACCTTATCAATTTAATACTGGTTATATTTAACTTAAATTAACAGCTTTCAATTCAATTATCTAGCAAGACAAGACTACACATTTGATAAAACAGCATCATATATACTAAAATAAACTTTTTTTTAAACTATTCATACTACTATATACATCTATGTAATATAATACACTTGTATTCAAATAGCATTCAAATAATCTTGATATTAGGAACCAAGAGGAGAGAGAGAAATAAAAGACGTTAAAGAGGGAGAGAGAGTGAAAGAAAGAGAGAGAGAAAAAAAAAAAAGGAAGGCATATTTACATATTAATTTATTCAAAGTATGTAAAATAAGTTCTAACATTCATTTAAATGAAAAACTTTGGCTAATATGGTTCAGACATTACATATATTAAGATGCATCTATTTTCTGTCATGTAAATGCAGTCAACAGCTTCCAAAAAAAACCTTGAATTGCTTGTATATGAGCATTTTACTCATACTCATTATTGTCAATAGAATAAAATATTATATTTATAGAAATTGTTATAAATCATACTGCATAGTTATGCAAATTCTCAGAAACACTTGCATTATTGTAAAAAAAGCCATCTGTATTTTGTATGTCTATACTACTGCTTTAAAATATATCACATGACAATTTCTTCCAGAATAGAGTTATAAAGTTATTTATGCTTGTCAATCAGAGGAATTAAATGAGTTATAGTAATGTATATGTCTGGAACATAAGTTTTTAACACAGATTAGTATGCTGCAGTCAAGTAGATTTTCAAAAACACTTGAATAAATGTTTCATTTTCTATGCCTTCTAAAATAAGACATTTACTTACTACAAGAAACTGCATCATTTAAAATCATTATAACTGACATATTTTATGAATTATAACATAGATATTTAAGTAATTATATAAAATAACTCACATTTAAATGTTAAAGAGTTCATTTTCCTTCACATAGTTGCATTTGCATCAGTTCTACTTCCTGGTAGAGTGTTCTTCCTGAATCTGCAATGTGTCAGTGTGATATCTGGGTCAAATGTCAAATTGACTGCTTTCAGCTTCTCTGTGAGAATTCTGAGAGTTGAAGCTTTTAAAACAACTCGAGGACACTGTTCATGAGGTAGCCCACATCCCAGATTGTCTCCCTTAACATTTTGGCGGGAACTTGTTAAAACTAGTGACAAACATTCATTTAGCAGTGTAAATGCATCTAAACATGACAAAACCTTCGCAATGTATTTTACAGGTTATTACAGCCTCTATGTAAGTGAAATTAAGCCCAAAGTTATTAATAAGTAATAAAACTCAATATTTTGTCCCAACTCAATTTTTATGCAAATCTTATTTACTGTGTCTATATGATCAAAAGCATTTCTATATATTAATATGAGAAAAAAAAGAGAAAGAATAAAGAAAAGCAAAAGAGTAGAAAATAAAAGAGTGTAAAGCAGAAATAAAAAAATGTAAGAGAAAGCTATAAGAAGTATATACAATGGAATATTACTTACTGTTTATATTAATAGAGTTAAAAATAAAACATATTATTTACTATTATTTAGTTCTAATTATTATTAGTTAAAGCATGACAGATTATTTACAAACAAGCATAAGCAGTATAATCAAGAATGCATAATTAGGAATAGCATTTGAAGAACATATAAACTTTTTACAAGGAATAAATATGTTATTATTCCATTTATCATATTTTCATTACTTTTCTCTCTCCTGCCCTCCCCACCCTTTACCCACTACATAATCTAAATAGAATGTCATTGTTTAAACAAAGAAAAGAAGAAAAGGAGAAAAAAAGACAAAAATGTATCAAATTACTGACCTTACTTCTCTTTTTCAGAAAGAGAAACAAATTGAATAATAGCTTGTTATTAGTTCCTCAGATATTTTGACTGGTTATGAAACAAAACATTTCTTTGCACACAGTGAATAACTTTGATAAAAATATTTTCCGAATACTTGTGGCTTTCTGGAAATGCAGGAACTATATTTAAAAAGGTTAATAATGAAGTAAAATGATGAGAGAAAAAAGAAAAAACATAGAACAAATCATTTGTTTTTTAGTCTCTTCTTCTTCTCTGAAGTCTTCCACGAAGTTTCAGTTGCCAGTCTCTTTAATGAAGGACTAGCCCATTCCATTTCCTCTATTTTATCCAAAATCTTATTTTTTTTGATAAACAGTAAAGCAGAGTCTAAGTCATCAAAAATTTTAGGACCATCAGGAAGGAAGATTTTTAGCTTGGCAGGAAACAGAAGGTATGTTTTAAACTGTACTTTTTTAAGCTCCCTTATTAGTGGCAGAAAAACTTTTCTTTTAGCTATTACCAAGGAAGAATAATCATTGTCAAAACACACAGTTGTCTCATTAATCTTAACAGGAGCTTTAGCCCAAGCAGATTTAAGAACCATCTCTTTATCAAAAGATGATAGAAATCTAACTATAACTGATCTAGGATCATTTTTGTTAGAGTTAATATTAGCTATAGATCTATGTGCTCTTTCGATACCAAAAGAGAATGCTTCTGGTAAGTCTAAAGTTTTAGGGAGCCATGTTGTTAAAAAAGAAGTAATATTGTTACCTTCAATATTTTCTGGCAGTCCAAAAATCCTAATGTTATTGCGCCTAGATCTATTTTCCAGGTCATCCAGCTTTGTTTGTAAATGTATATTTTGTTTCAGCAGAAACTCAATGTTGATTTCCTCTTCTTGGATTCTATTTTCCATGTCATTCACAGCTTCTTCTATGCCTTTCATCTGGATCTTCTGTTGTTGCAGGTCTATATGTAACAAGTCTATTTGTTTTGTAGTTTTTTCTATGAAGGTATCAATTTTAGTATCCATTTTATCCATCTTAGCAGTAAGTTGCTGGATTATAGTTATCAGAGACTGAAGTTCTTTCTTGATGCTGGAGTCTTGAGAATTTGTCTTACTGGAACTCATTTCAGACTGATAAACTGACAGGAAAATTTCCAATGTGATTTCTGACAGGAATATTGTTAAAATTTCCTTTCTTTTTTAGATATAGTTCAAGAACTATATAAAACAAACATATTTAGAAAGAAAATTACTTCAAAAATTAGTTTTTTAAGTAATTAATTCCTGTCAGTGTAATGAAATTGGTGGAGCTGAAGAAATCTGCTGCTATCCTATGTTCATCCTTGGCCATGCCCCACTGGATGGAGTTCTTGAGGTGTGTCAGCTCATGACCTCCTTCTGCAGCCTTTATTAGGCCTTCGAGGTCCTCCAGAAGCATTTCAGAGTTTGATTTTGATTTGAGAGCTAATGACGAGGGCCTTTATGAAGGCATAAATAGATATGGAAATAATACCATCCTATGAATTCTAAGAGTGGGCAGGACTTTCCCTACAACCTACCTTACAATTTGCTCCTTCTCTGACTCCCATCTCTGTCAGTGGCATCAGAGCCAAACTTTCCCCCTGACATCACCCTGCTGATTCTAACAGCCCATGTTGCATTAGTTTGGAGAATTTATCTGACTCAATCTTGGGGCTGAGTATTTGAAATTTAGGTTTTGTAGCCACCTTAGCAATTTCCCATTCAGGTTCATCTGTGGTTTGGGCTCTTCAGTTCTCCAAATTTTAGCACTGGTTTCTATCTCAGATTTAACAGACAATTCTTAACAGCCAGGAATACCCATGCAGGCCAACCAGGTGCTCCCCTTCCTGATATTATTAGCATCAACCTTGGAGTTGGAGGTGTTTGAAATTATTCTGAACTGCTAGCTAATATAAGAAGGAGATTCTCTTAGTGCTTCACCTCCATTATTACATCCCATTCTACTTAATGCCTTTGGTCTGGACTTTCAGCCCCAAAGACTACCTATCTCTGAAGGTCTTGAACCCAAAGACTGCCTAGCTCTGAAGGTCTTGAAGTATAAAAGGACAGACTGGACTTTCCTGTGGAATCTCCCCATGATGACACAACATTGGTAAACTGTTGAAGTCATGGAATTGATGAAGCAAAAGGAAACTAGCTAACTGACATCCCATCCCCTGGTTAAGGAATCGATCAGATGTTATCTTTTCTGTCTGCCTCAGCCTGTGGATTATCGGATCCGATTAGAATCAGAACAACCACCTGAGACTCTTTAGCTCCAAACCTCTGCCAACTCTTCTATAATGCACTGTCCTCCCTGATGCTCCTCGGATTAAATTTGCTGCTTTTGCCTTCAGATATAATCTCCAAAGCTCCTTTTTTATTAAGTACTGTCTCAGTATTTTTCTATAGCCTCAGCAGGTTTGAATAGGATTAGTAAGGATTCAGTCTAGTGGTAGTGTGTTCTACTATTTTGAATTAATTTTGCTGCTATTTGTAGATTTCTTGTTTAGATGCATGTGTTTTGTGTTGTGCTTAACTTTTCTAATTTAACTGTTATGTTTAAACTTTTATAGTTTATCTTCCTATTAATATCTTTCTATTGATATTGCTTAATTGTAGTTTAACTTCTAGTCTCCTGTTGTTTGTGGGGTGTGAGTGTGTGTGTGGGGGGGGGGCAGTGATGAAAAAGCAGGCTTTGGGCTTTAAAAAATATGGGGGAATGGCACCAGCACAAGTTGTCCAACCCCAAGAATCACTTGTAGATTCAGAGTGTCAGGTGTGTTCTTCTTTTGAGCTCAAAGACCTTGCAGACTAAAGGTTAAAGGGAGTTTTACCACATATATCCACCTCACCTTCCATACCTTCTTCTGACTGCATTGACAAAAATCCAGGGCAGGAGAGAAGAGACTTGAGAAAGATAAAGATAGAGAGAATCAAGGAGAGAAAGAAAAAGAGAGATAAGTGGTGCCAACCTCTGATGTACCTTTGGTTCCTTTGTCAGTGATTGCCTACAGTTAGGGACGTGGATCTAGAGTACTGTGGCTCCTCAACATTGAGTTTACTATAATCCGTTTTTTGTCAGTAGCTTCTACCTCAAATGTTTACTCCCCCATCCTGTTAATAACACTGACTCCACAGTTTTTCATAGGATCACAGGTTCATAGGTGTGCACTAGGGGAATGGCCCTGGAGCCTTTCCAAGCCTAGCCAATAGAAGTGCCCAGGCATCATGCCACCCAATATTAGTCTCCAGTGCATCTATCAAGTAGAGCCACTGGAGTGATCACAAGGGTGAACTTTCTATTTCCCATCCACTCATCAAGATTTCTCTTGAAGAGGGCCAATGGGGTGCTCTGCTTGACATGTATGGGAAGTCTATTGCATAGCATGGGCAGTATCTGGGTTATGAACCTGTCCCTCCAGCATGTTCTGTTGATTGTGATAATGAGGTTGAGTTCTCTGGAGTGTGTGGTGTGGAGGGATTGGGATTTCTTTAGAGGTAGCATTTATAACAGAGCTGGGTCAGACATGGCTTTGTAAGTCAAGCAGATATCCCCTCTTAGTAGATGATATGAAACAGAAAACAGCAGGGGGGGTTGAGTCTGTCCATGTAGGACATGGGTTTAAGGCCTAGGATCCTCTTTGTGAGGTACCTTTGTGGCCTTTCTAGCTGTTGCATGTATCTAGTGCGGTACATGCCAAATGGGGCATTATACTCAATGATTGGCCTACTGAGGGAAGAGTAGAGAGAGATGATGGCCACTTTCTTCCTGGATGCAAAACCCTTGGTAATGAGATGAGACACACAGAAGGATTTTCTGACCACAATGGCAATGTGATAGTCAAAGGAGAGGTTGCTGTCAACCTGTGTGCCCAGATCTCTTATAATGCCTTCTGTGTTCAGTCGAGTCCCATCAATATGGTAATTAGTGAGAACTGAGTTTTTCTGAAAGGGGATGATGATTCATTTTTTGTCATTAAGCTTTAGGTCATGGTTTCTACACCAGACATCGGTCTCAGTGCCGCATTTCTGTAGGATGTCTACATTACTTGGGGAGTTCATGGTGGCTTCCAGCTTCCAGTTATCTTGAGACATGGTCAGCCAGAGTCCCTCTGTGTTGGCCTGGACTTCTGAGAAGTAGATGTCAAATAGGAGAGGACCCAGAACCAATCCCTGTGGGACTCCATTCATGACTGGTCATCAGTCTGACTTGGAGTCTGCTACTTTCACACTGTGGATTCTATCTGTGAGCCAATTTGCATCCCACCTAGTGATATGGGGGTAAATGCCAAGTTTGTGAGTTTATCAAAAATTCCTGAGTGGGGAATGGTATCAAAGGCCTTTTGCCAAAGACATCCCTGTTTCAGGATCCAGGCTTCTCCCTTTCAGTTCTGTGGGTCTTGTCTCTCTCTCTCTGTCTCTCTTTATAAGCCTTCCTTGCTGTCTTCTGCAGCTTCATATACTGTAAGTCTACCTGATTTGCTAGAAATATCAAGGAGGTGTGAGTTGAAGCAACTTATGTGCAACTTCTTAATGGCTGACATGGACCATGGGATTGTCCTCTCTTCCTTCATCTGAGATTAGAGGTTTCCCTGCCTTTGACTCCAGCTTTGCCTGTTTCCATCCTGGCCCATCTTTTGGTGCTAAAACCCATGGCTGTGACTGCACCATATTCTTCTCTGTTTTCAGCACTGACAGCATGGTTGCCTCATGTGCAGGTTCCTTCTTCGATGTTTTTGACTCCAGGTCCTTTGGAGCCAAGTGCATCTTGGAGACAATGCTTTTGGGCTGATGTCATAGGATTTGGATTGACTCAGCCTTTCAGAACTGTCCATTTCATTGGGCAACTCAGCCTAGGATTACTTGGCACTGACCTCAACTTTGGAAGTGACAGGGTTGGGTATGGGCACCAGTCCCTCGCTTGGATCTACAGATCCCGTACTAATGATGCCCACCTGACCAATTGCATTGTCAGCTTTTGATGTTGCAGAATAGATTCTTCCTAGCTCCTAAAGTTGGATTTCAACTAAGTAGAATTAATCCTGATTATTTTATCCATCTCGTACTCAGACTTGCATCAGTTATCTCTGGGATAGTCCACAGAATTAGACCTTGACCAATCTCCTGCTCCAGGATCCCATGTTTCTTCAGTACTCCACCAGCTTCTCCTCCCTAGGAGGCACAGGTGAAAAGTAAATGCAAAATAAAGCATTTGGACTCCCCTGAAGAGTCACTCACTGAGGATTCTAAGCTCAATAAAGGGGAGAGGTCCCAAAAATCCTACCAGAAAGATGTCTCTTTTGACAATCTACTAGAATTGATGCAACAGCTTCAAAATCCCTATCCCTAAGAAGTTACTCTTTCTTGAGGACTTTGGTATGGGCCAATCCATGTCCCAGTTGGTTCCCCCTCAAGATGCTGTCATTGATTTAGTATCATGGAGTTCATGCAGAGAACACAACATGGGGGAGCCAATCCCCTGCAAAACTGACAAAGTTTCAATCCCTCCTAGGTACAGACCATTTTGGAAGAAGCTTCTGGCAGTGGATGTAGCTGCAGCTGCTGCAGGCATGAAGAAAAAAAGTCTCAGAGCACAGTTCTACAGACCACCCCATAAACAATGAGTGTTTGGCATTGGAAAACATGTGCCTAGTATGTACTTGAACTGTTTGGTTTACCCAATGGGTCTTCACAGGAATCTTAGCATGGAAATGTTTAAGACAGTGATGACAGAGGTGGCCCAGAGGCTCAAAAGTGCCTGGAGGCTCAGTTGTTTATAATCTAGTCCATCTCAAACAAATCTATGATACTTCTCTGAAATGCCACATATGGTACAGCTCATGCAGCAGGCACTGTTATTACTAAGCACCACTGTGCCTTGATGCACTAATGTAACTTTGTGGACTGCTGAGATGCATCTTTTATAAACCCCACTTTCAATGGTTCCAGTCTTTCTAGTTCTGATGTAAAAGTACATTGACCAGAAGAGAACAAGAAGGAAAGACAATGTCTGCCAGAGGAGTACATTCCTCCATCCACAAAGGACATTTTCTATGAGCCAAAAGTGGGGGATAATGACTTTTTCCTCAAATTTCTTCAATTTTTCCAAGATTCTTATGGTGATGGAGCCTGCCCCCAGCAAAAGGGGGATCTTGATGTTCACCATCCCAGAGGGAGGGAGGGATAGTTTGCAGAATCAGGGCATTGAGAGAGCCTTCTTTAGTAAACATTTCCAGAGATCATGATGGATTGTTTAATTGCTGGTCAGCCTTTGGTCAGCCCTGTAACTAAATAATCATTGCATCAACTTATGGGAATGCTTCTATTATCAGACTGTCAGTGGTAAAAGAAATGATAACATAACAAGAATAGTATATGGCCCACATATCTCTCAACTGTCTCTACCCAAAAGGTTGCAAGGCCATCACATGAGATGCCTGAGTGTTGAAAGTTATTTCCAGAGGTTATTCCATTTCATTTTTGGGCATTCCAAATGAAAGTCAAGGATCCCTTCCTGACAGTTCACCACATCAGTGAACAGAAGCAGCAGTGAACTAAGAAAAGGGTTTCTGAAACAAGTCAATCTAAAGAGTAATTTTAGTGGCAAATAAAAGGACCTTAGCAAGCCGAATCTTTATGTGAAACAGGCGAAGTTTCAGATGATGATATTGCAATCCATGTTCCTTTTCATGAGGAATGATGAGTAGATGTGCTCAATGAACCTCAAGGATGTATACTGTCACATAAAGACAACAAGGCATTACTGGAGGCTCCTGTACTTACAGATGAGACCCAGCCTTTACCAGTTTTAAGCACTGTTCTTTGGGGTCACCACAACACACCAGGTATTTGGCAGTGCTGGTAACTTGGCTCAGGATGCACAGGTTCCAGGTCTTTCATTATCTGGATGAATGGTTCCTTATGGTAACCACAAATACATTTCTAATCTGGGCGAGAAACTACCTGCTCCAACTATATCTTTCCATGGCTGTTACTTGAACTACAAGTCCAATCTGGAACTGGTGCAAGTCCTGGAATTCATCAGTTTCCATCTGGATACCATCAATGAAATTGGAAAATTGCTTCTGTTCAGATGAACCTCTCTGTAGATTCAAGACAGTCAAGTCCTAAATTTTCAGATGGCTCCTGCATATTTAATTCTTCACCTCTTAGCCTGTTTGCCATCTCTTTGTCTTGTGTCACTGGCAAGGTACTTAATGAGAGCTCTTCAGTAAACCTTGTTAGGTCCAATGGTCAATCTCATCTCATCCCGTGGAACTTCCCATTCCTCTTACCAACATATGCTGTATATTGCTTGATGGTATGTCTCACCAAGGGCCAGATTTAGGAAGCCACCGTGTAAGAGTTATAACTCTTACATGGAGGCTGCAGTTAAACGATGTGATGTCAGCATGTCATGCATATGCATGAGGTGCATGAGGCATGCTGAATCACACCGTAACTCTTACACGGTCCATGTAAGACAGTAGGGGGCGTGTCCATAGGCTAAGCCCTGCAAGAGGACATGCCCCCGGAAGTCTAGAATGGCTGAAAGTAAACAGCCACGAGAGAGGCCATGGAAATGTGAATAAACACACTACACAACACATGCCCCCACAGACTAGCAATGTAAAAAGTGAACAGATGTTATAAAATGAAAATAAAAACTATTTTATTTTTTTTAAACCCCGTAAATACAAACCAGAAAATATAAAAACAATATATCCACAAGTTGCTTCGGTAAAATTCGAATCACACAGTCCGATAGAAAAAGTAGTCCACTTGAAGAGGTTTTAATGGATTTAATAAAGCGCCTTTCGTCGCTGTAAAATAAAGCGACTTCTTCAGATTAAATTACACGTTAAAATACCACAATATATAGGTGTTTCGATTATATAAAATGTAGTCATGTGATAGGAACAGCAAATCACTTCCTACAACTAATTACTCAATGTTTAAAACGTTGTAGTACTTTTCAGATGTCATTAAAAAGAAATGAAAAAGTGTTATTTAAAGCACCAGAATTCGTGCTTAAAAATAATTACATAAATGTAAAACTGTTAATGTGCAGTATTGGTATACATGTTGAAATAAATATTAATATCAAAAGCACACCTAAAGAGTTTTAAAAATTAAAGATTATACATTAATTTAAAATTCTTATACAATTTGTTACTACTTGTTAAAAGTACTTCTAAACGTAACATTGTTTGTAATTATGAAACGTTGTTTCTAGAAATACCTGTAACAAAACTATATGCAAAACAAGTTTAAACTTTATACAAATTAAACAGATCATGTCAAAAACAGTTAATTTACCTTCTAATGCTTTTTAATTTAAGGAGACATTTTATGTTGCAACCTTCATTGAGACCTGGTTCAGTAAATGCATTCATTCTAAACTGCCATTCAAGTTCTCTTTCTTCAAGAAATAAATTAAAAGGCCCACCTCTAATGTCTTGGTATACCTGATCAATGGCTTTAAAACTAAATTTATGTAAAGGATGTAACATTGTATGTTTAGCTAAGGCATTCATGTTGTTGTTGTGGTTGATAGCATATATGTGTTCGTACACTCTATCTCTGAGTCTACACTCAGTTTTTCCTGTATAAAAAGCGTTGCATGAACAGAGTGCTATGTATACAACCATTTTAGAGTTACAATTTAAATTGTGTCTCATACAGTAGTTGCTGTTGTTGATACTCCCGTATCCTGTTAAACCCCGTAAATGTTTGCTACTGTGTGCTCTAGTGTGCGCGGGTGTGCTACTAGCGCAACTGCAGTTAGCAATCAGTGGAAAAGGATATAAGAACTAAATATGCAAATTAAGCCAAGAAGTAATAGCATAGCGGTAGAGTTGTCGGCTTAAGAGCAGACAGGCAAGGTTCGAGCCCACATAACAACCTTTTTTTTTTTTTTTTTTTTTGTAAATAAGCACTAAAAAGGCCCCTGACAGTATTGTACAAATGTAAAAGTATTTCCTTTTATAAAATGGAATGAAATGGAGCATATATTTCAAGTAATACAATAATAAAATTATTTAGAAATGTAGTGATAGCTAAGCTGCTGTGAGACAGAGTGCCTGTAGCTGAGTAGTGTTTCAAAGGCTGCAAATTGCTTGCCAGTAGCTAAGCACCGGTTTAACAGGCTCAAACTGTGTGCAACTAGCTGTGCTCAGCTGAACATGTATGTTACTAGCCAATTAAGGTTTAACCCAGTGCACACCGTTTGCGCAGAGGTGCGCGCCGCGCCCACAAGCTAACCGCCGGTGCGCATGCGTTAGCTCCGTGCAAACGAGCGCAGACCTGGTTTTAAGTGCTTTTGGCATGTTTGATTGACAGGTCCTCAACTCATTTCTAGACATTCATGAAAATTAAAAATCGTTGGTCAGACTCGAACCCAGAATACAAGCACTAGAGTCAAGGTACTAAACCACTAAGCCATGACAGCAGTACTTAGAAATGCAGAAATAGCATATATATAGGATATAATCCAAAATGGAGCATGAGAAAGCAGTTTCTGTGAAGTAGATACAATTCCAAAATGGCCAATCAGAGCAATGTGCGGAAAAATCGGCATATATAAGCCCCATAGGTGGGAATACACAGCATAAATGATTGTAGAATACACCTGCAGGCAGAATGAGTGGAGTAGGTGAGGGACGTTGCTTTCGAGCACAGCGGTGGGGCATTGAGGAGTCCAGATACATAGTCTGGCTCCTAGTTCACCATCATGAGGCCCAACTTATGCAGGGCCAGGTCTCATGGGGAGCGTACAGGGCGGAGGCATGGGACCAGTTGGCTCATGATCTCACTAGTGCTACTGGGATTCCACGTACTGGTGAGCAGGTCCATCACCACCATGTGGACCTGAAGCAACGTAAACAAGACCAGTTGACCCAATGGATCCAGGAGGCCCGGGATATGCCCAATGCCCCACTACTGAGTAAGTTACATTTTACTTATGTATGTAAGGAATTCAACTAGCTGATAACATGGAGATGTGTAGTCCAATATTACTTGTTTTGTATTACAGCTGCAGATGTCCGCTCTATGAATCGACAGGCATATGACCGCAGGCTGGTGCGGCTGCACCACCATGCAGGTTAGTAACCCCACCTAGTACTTGTAAATAAATATTATAGTGTAGCATGTAGCAGAACACTGCAGTGTATTGATTAAAAGTAATATAATGTGCAAGCAACAAGTGAAAGTCTGCAGGTATGGCTGCAACAAGTTCATCAGTATGCAAGTGAACTGGAAATATAATTGATAGAAATAAATAGTGCTGTAATACAGATGTCCCACCATTAATTAAATGTAGTATAACCTGCAGTAGTCGCAAGAGTACAGCTTCAGAATCTGAGGTAATCACATGTGAGATATATCCCCTGTTGAAATGCTGAATCATGACAGAAGTGAGGCTGCTGGAAAGTGTTGTAATCACCACAGGTCTAATATGTGAACAAAGCCTAGAAGTACCAACCTGAACTGTGAAATTGCAGGATGTGTGAGAGTGACAGAAAGGGTCATGTTTCAATGAATAAAGTAGTAATAACTCCTGAATATATAGGCTTCAATGTGGTTCTACAGAACTAAATGCATGTGGGAATTAAAACTTAACATCCCAAACTGATTTCAGTGTGTCTGAATCTTGAATGTTCAGGCCAAAATCTGTATATGGTGATGACAGTCAACAATTTGCAGATAGAATGAATGATTGTCTGACATACTAAACATCCATAGTTGTCCCCTGCTCTGTCATCAAAGTGTAGCAGGATGATGTATCTGATCAAATTCAAAATAACTAGGATAGTGATGTATCTGTAACAGGTCTAGCATGACAGTCAATTAAAAATAATTTTGAAACTATCACCCACAAGTTAATTGTGTTTCTATTACAAATGTATATCAATGTATAATTTATGAATGTGTCATCATTTTCTTTCTCCACCCCACCATATAATTGCAAATTAAAACACTCACTAAATATTGGTATGTGAACATATCATTAACCATGGATATATGTCCTGTTTCAAAAATATATGCATGTCTGTTGTTGCATGTGCCCTTTTCATACCTGCAAACCTCATGGCCTGTTGCCATTATTCAACCCTGCATGTTGTTTGATTGTGTATTTCTGTTCAAATAATGCATGTGATATTGATATGCCCGTTGTTCAATGGTGTTAATATCTGGGTGTTTGTTTAATGGGAATACCAATGCATGCTGTTACAACTAATTTGAATGGAATAATATGCCACTAACCCAAACTAACATAACATACTCACAAACCTAGAACGCTTGGGAAGGCAGGTCCCAGCGGACCCACCTCTCCCACCTCAGCTGGCGACTGCACCTGGCACTAGTGCCCAGGCTGGACCCTCCTCCGGTGGCCCTGTACCACCTTCGGGTGGAAGCGCTGCAGGGGATGGGGCCCGTCCCCCCTCTGCAAGAGTGGCCGGAGGAGCTCGTCCACTCACCCTCCAAGGTGTCCGGTCTGTGGTGCGAAGGGAGATCCAAGACTCTGTTCTTGGGCCCCTACGCCAGCTTGAGGCCCGGGTTGCACAGCTTACGGGCATGCCCATTGTCCCGCCTGCACAGCCCCCAGCACAGCCCCGTCCTGGGCTGTGAAGGAACAGTGACAAATGCCTATGGGTGGGGATATCAGTTCCACTGTTGCCATCTGTGGGCTCATGTGCCCTGGATATCCCAACCTCCGTCCCCGTCAATTGTGTAACCCCCCCACATGTGTCATATACCACCCCTGTATGCGTCTTGTCTGTCTTGTCTGTTAACCTTCCCAACCTACCTCCCCAGCTATACCGACTACCTCACCTGACATACCACTCTCACCTGATAAAAAAAAGGGCACTCTGTACCCACAAAAAAATTACGCCCCATACATAGCTGTCCATGTTGCACACATGTCCGCTGGACATCAAAACTGTTAATTACAATTGGCTGTACAGCAGGTATTAATGTTGTCCGGACACCTCTCTCAGGGGTGGAAGGTTCCAAATGTCACACCAAATTGCATACAAATGCACAGCTGTTGCTGAGAAAGACATGGGCAGCTATGGGCCTCACCTACATCCTTCCTGCAAATTCCAATTTTGTTTCCCTACTGTTTTACCCTCTTTGTGACCCCTTTTTCACCACTTTCCTGTCACCCCTTTTTCTTTTCTTTCAAAGAAAATAGCGCGGGTGTGCGCTTGTGTGCGCGGAGCTCACCACCAGTGCGCATGCGTGAGCTCCGCGCAAATGAGTGCAGACCTGGTTTTAAGTGCTTAAAAGTGCCTTTGGCACTTTTGATTGACAGGTCCTGTACTCATTCCGAAAGAAAAAATAATTCCCACTGTCAGTCTCAAACCCAAGACCTCTGTAACACTAGTCTGTATGACCTACCACTAAGCCATGACTCTTATACAAGAATATAGTGCTAAAATAAATATAACATGTAATAGTAGTACTCAATATAAAGGCAATATAGGATGTGTACTACCCAAAGCATGTCAGGTAGATTTTTAATGCCCGAATTACTGGATTCCCATACTAGTTTAGTGTTAACAGAAACAGCCCTGCTAATTGTTAGCTTGTACATAATAATGTAAGGTAATGTACATATATGAAGGTATGTATATGTACACACACACACATATATATATATATATATATATATATATATATATATATATATATATATATATATATTAATACGTATTCATACACACTCACTACAGGAAACAGTGAAGATAAATGCAGCAACCAGCATCTGCAACACAGCCTGACTCCTGTGAGACTTACTAACCATTTTAACTGCTTAAAGGTGGCTTCAGCACTTTGATTGACAGGTCCTGTACTCATTGTGACAGAAAAAAATTCCCACTGTCAGTCTCAAACCCATGACCCTAGTAACACTAGTCTGTATGAACTATCACTAAGCCATGACTTTCATACAGGAATGCAGTGCTAAAATAAATATAACATGTAATAGTAGGAATCAATATAAAGGCAATATAGGATGTGTACTACCCAAAGCATGTCAGGTAGATGTTTAATGCCCGAATTACTGGATTCACATACTAGTTTAGTGTTAACAGAAACAGCCCTGCTAATTGTTAGCTTGTACATAATAATGTAAGGTAATGTACGTATATGAAAGTATGTATATGTACACACACACACACACATATATATATATATATATATATATATATATATATATATATATATATATATATATATATATATTAATACATATGAAATATAGTGGTAGGTGCCAGTATCCATACACACTCACTACAGGAAACAGGGAAGATAAATGCAGCAACCAGAATCTGCAACACAGCCTGACTCCTGTGAGACCTACTAACCCCTTTAACTGCTTAAAGGTGCCTCCAGCACTTTGATTGATAGGCCCTGTACTCAATTTGAAAGCAAAATAAAAGCATACTAGTAGGCCCTAACACAAGACCATTGTAACACTAGTCTGTATGACCTACCAGTAAGCCATGACTCTCATACAGGAATATAGTGCTAAAATAAGTAGAATATGTAATAGTAGGAATGAAGATAAAGGCAATATAGGATGTGTAGTACCCAAAGCATGTCAGGCAGACTTTTACTGTCCCAATTACTGGATTCCCATACTAGTTTAGTGTTAACAGAAACAGCCCTGCTAATTGTTAGCTTGTACCCAATAATGTCAGCTAATGTACATATATGAAAGTATGTATATGTACACACACACACACACACATATATATATATATATATATATATATATATATATATATATATATATATATATATATCAATACATATGAAATATAGTTGTAGGTGTCAGTATGCATACACAATCACTACAGGGAACAGGTGAGAGAAATGCAGCAACCTGAATTTACAACACAGCATGAAGCATGAGAGACATACTAACCTTCACACTCACAGAACACTGTCGACAGCATACCAGCATGGTCCACGCCCTTACAATCTGAAAGGGCAACGCCTATCTCACATACCCTTTTATAGCACTGTCCTGAAATCACAGTGAGACATGCAAGCAGTACACAACTGGCTGCATGCAATTAGCAAATGCTGCCTTACAATTGTTGCAGAGGCCATCACATGGACCTATGCAGATACCTACAAAAGCATCCAGTAATCACACTCCGCACATGCAATACATTCATTGCACAAAACCGACAGAGAAAGAGAGAGAGAGACAGAGAGAGAAAAAAAAAGAAATAAAGACAGCCAGCAACAAAACCAGCAGCAGCAGCAAACAGCAAGTAGCACCACTGACACAGCAACAGCTGACACAAGCACAGGTAATGCAAAGTAGCAGGTTAATACTGTGTTTACTGTGAAACCTCCAAATGTATCATAGTTCACTATCTATAGGTATGTCCATGAGATAGGTTGTGTGTACATAGTCCTGATATATATACATATGTAATATTGCTGTACATGTCGTCCATACTTAAAACTTCCATAGCTTAGAACACAAGGCCAGTTATGCATATAATGCAGTAGTTCCCAGGGTCAGTAGAGGTTCCTCCTCATTGGTGTGGGACCACTGTGTATGTATGGCACTGTTCAGGTACATATCCTGTAGTATGGCCAGGGTTTAATATCAGTCTGTAATCTGGTGCTATGTCCTCTAGGGGTGAACATATCACACATCCAGGGATACCATTTTGTAACAGTGATGCTGTGTGTTCTGCAATGTTGAGGGTGGCCCTCACCTGGACATGTGAGATGATAATGAGGCTACAGTCATCTGTGATAACTAATTCCACTTGTGTAGGAGAATGGGCGGGGGGATACTGCACCTAAACTGTCTGCAACAATGTTGCCAATATCTGTGCATTTGGTGAATGTGAAGCATCTTACCACTGCTGACCGCAGATGCCTTGCCTTCATGTGAATCTGCCCTGTGCTGCAGTAACCTCCTGCTATTGTTATACAATGTGCCTGTATCTGTAGTCCACTGGACAGGGATAAATAAGTGGTGTGCATACGGTCTGGGTTAGATATGTGTGTGCACATTACTTGTACTATGTGGGATGTCTGTGGTAAGCTTTTGCAAAGGGGCCAGCAGTGTGTGTTGTGGCTTCCACTGGCCCAGTGGGCTGCATGGATAGCATCACAGTCCTAACTAGTGAATAACTGTGTAATTACATACATACATAGCAAGGTAGTGTACTGTGCTTGTGGTGTTGTTGGGATATGTATGTCCAGGCTGAGTAATGTGTGTCCACATCACAGGGTTGGATGGCAACACACATACAGTATGTAGGGATGAACACCCAGAGTGTTTCAGATGTGTTGCCTGTGCAGAAATATCTGGCCATTACCTGCGCATCCCCCACAACACACACACATGCAACATATGGCAGAAGTACTATAGTAGTACACATAGGTTCATAGGTTCATACTAGGCTATTTCCCCAAGGGCATTGATAAGCCTAGTAGAATGTGTTTGTCTTTTGCCACTCAATTAACATTTATGTTGCTATGCCCTTTTCCGAGGTTAGTATACTGTGCTTCTGTCTAACAGAGACATAGAAGTGATACCCGGGGTACAACTATGATCTCCATCCACTCATCCAGATTCCTATGGAAGAGAGTCAATGAGGGACTCTGCCTAACCTGTACTGTGAGTTCATTACAGAGTGAAGGGAGCCTCTGGGTTAGGAATATGTCCCTCCAGCATGTCCTATTTATGTCAGTGCTAAGGTTCAGGTCTCCTGAGCATGTGGCTGTATGGGAGTTTGATTTCCTGAGGTGCAGCATGTCCATTACTTCTGGGTTGGACATGGCTGTATATGGCAGGCACAGATTGCCTCTGAACAGGCAGTATGCCACTGAGTCCAGCTGGATTTTCTTTAACTGGGCAGCATATGGCATCTGTTTGAGCCCTTTGATCCTCTTGATGAGGTACTGTTGGGGGTTTTCCAGTTGCTGTAGGTATCTGGTTAGGTACATCCTATAAGGGGCATTGTACTCAATTATAGGCCTGATGGTGGATGAGTAAAGAGGCACGATGACCTCCCCTCCTGTACATGTGAATCCCTTCATGATTAGCTGGGCTATATAACATGTCTTTCAATCCACTTTGGCCACGTGGTTGACAAATGACAGATTGCTATCAAGTGTGTTCCCCAGGTCCCCAATAACTTCTTCTGTACTTAATGGCTTAACACCTATGTGGTACTTTGCCACCAATGTGGATGTGTGGGAATCTCTGATGAATATTGATACTCCCCCTCTTTTTGTTGTTTGGTCCAAGTGTTGGGGCCGACAAGAATGGTAACAGGTATAACTTGGTAGTGCTGGTGTGCTCCTGGGAAACCTGAAACAGGTTTCTGTTACTGCACAGATATCGATGTCCAATGGCAGATCCTGCCTCTCAAACCTGTTTGATTTCTTTGAAACAGTCACCAAGGCCACTGTCAAGGGGAAGGTGGTCTACACAGCCTACCTGGACCTTGCATAAGCCTTTGATACAATACACCACTTGTGCATTCTAGGGAAGATCACCAGTGTACATATTAACCCCTATGTCACTACAGATATTGCACAGTGGCTCAAGGGCAGAACACACATGGTTAGAATTGCTGGAGCCATGTCAGCCTCAAAAACAGTTACAAGTGGTGTCCCACAAGGCTCAGCCCTGGGATCTGTCTTGTTCAGTATATATTTATCAGAGGTACAGGCCAACATGGAAGTACTGTGGCTGAGCAAGTCGCAGATGACTGCAAACCGGACGCCATAATCAACTCTCCAGCTAACACACGCATCCTCCAAAAGAGCCTCTTGGAAACACACGACTTGTGCCACAGCCATGGCCTCAAGCTGAATGCCAAAAAGTGTATAGTCATCCCCTTTGTCAAAAACAAAGTGACCACAAAGTACCACATATGTGTTAATCCATTAAGTGCAGACGAAGGAATTATGGACCTTGGGGTACACAAGTTGATAGCAATCTCTCATTTGACAACAACATGGCCAAAGTGGTTAGGAAAACATTTTATATATGCCACATCATCATGAATGGATTCACATGTAGATCAGGGGAGGACATTGTCCCTCTTTACTCATCCCTCATCATGCCCATAATTGACTACAATGCCCCTGTCGGCATGCACCTTACCAGACACCTGCAGCAACTGGAAAGACCACAAAAGTACCTCAACAAGAGGATCAAAGGGCTCAAACAGATGCCACATACTGACTGGTTAAAGAAACAGCAGCTCTACTCAGTGGCATACTGCCTCTTCATAGACAATCTGAGCCTGACATATAAAGCCATGTCAAACCCTGACTTAATGGCCATGCTGCACCTCAGAATATCCAGATCCAATCAGGCTACACGCTGGAAAGACTTGAACCTCAGGAGTGATATACATAGGACATGCTGGAAGGACACATTCATAACTCAGAGGCTCCCTTCACTCTGGAATATTAGCCCAATAGAGGTTAGGCAGAGTCACTCAGTGACTATCTTCAAGAGGGATATTAATGACTGGATGTGACACTGTAGGTTTACCCTGGGTATCACTTATGTGTCACTGTTAGACAGAGGCACAGTATACTAACATTGGAAAAGGGCATAGCAAGATAGATTTACAATGCTTGGTGAAAGCCACACACATTCTGGCTAGGTGTATAAATGCCCTAGGGCAGCTAGCCTAGTATGAACCTATGGACCTATGTATCTTGTTCACCATTGGCCCTATGTGCTGTTAATCACCAATGCAATCTCAATACTATGGTAGCATGTGCAAAGGTCAGTTGTCAGTCACCTCTATGGTACAGTTGTGGAATATGTGAGTCATGTAGTAATGTCACAGCTGCCACATGTACACAGTCAACCCTATCCCCTACCCATGGATGTACAACACATGTATGAGATGGAAACACATGGCCAAACTGTGGACTAAGCACTCTGAACCCAGTACTGGCATAACCTGTCAGGTGGCATGAAATACTACAGTGACTGCAATACCAGTCTGATGTGGACCTACACTGACAGCAATACAAGCACGGAAACACACCGGGCCATTCGTGGAGCCTAAGGATAGCATCCTGCCTGAGTGGCAGACACCTCTGCAGCTGGCACACAGGCATACGTTAGGCCTGAACACAGCACGCATAACACATAGCACACAAATCCTGTGTGCCAAACAAGCACAGTCTGTACAGCTATACAACACTACTGCTGCAGTTGTGTTAGGTACTTTTATTGTCCAGTACAGTGAGGTCATGCTCACCAGGCTGGACAAGGTGAAGGTCACAGTGATATGCTCATGGGGCACTATGGTCCACCACATAACACAAGCATGCAGGTCAGTCAGATGCATGGACACATATGACTCAGTCATTGTCCATGCCACTACAGCTGATGTGTGATGTCCCTCACTGGGATACATGATAGGGAACATTGAAGGGCTCACTGAGCAAGTGACACAGGCTGGTAGAACCCTGACCTTGGTTGGCATCAGACCCTCACCAGGAATGCTGACATATTACTGAATGCTAATGAATTACTGTAGCTACAACACCCTAGCTGAACGGTTCTTAGCATGCGGTCACTGCATTGCTATGGAACAACTTCTTACCACTCCCACAACAGGTGAAAACATGCAGCACCTGTTCAACAACATGTAGACTATATGCCCCAGACCAGGTGTGTATCCCTCACTACTAGGTTGATAGCATCTACATCTCACACTGTATATACACATCCCACATGCAGCACCTGCACAGAAGACCACAGTCATAATGTTACCCTGTGCAAATACCATGTATTCACATGTGGCAGGCATCACACATGGTAACTATTGAAGGTCAGAGGTACATATGTGTATTTGGCACACACATACATCATGTGTGCATTGCTATAACTGGTTTAATCGATGTCATGCATTATTGTGAGAAACAACCCGCACACATGGGCATTCTGTGTGAGCAAAACACACGTGACATGTCTGGAATCAAAAGCCATAACTAATTGTGATATCGTTTAGAAAGGGGTATGTGCATCCTGTAGTGTGTTTTCCCAGTTGCCAAAAGGGATGTTTTTTTCATACACACTTGGCGGATTCAAACCCCTACCTAACTATGTTATGACACTAAAGACGGATGCATTAGCAGAGCGGGCTATTCGGATTGCTGGGGGTTTTCTTTTCTCCTGATATACTTATAGGGTGCTGACATCATCAGTGTTTAGAAAGGGGAATGAGCATCCTGTGGTGTGTTTTCACAGTTGCCAAAAGGGATGTTTCTTTCATACACACTTACCCCCTTCACACACACTTGCTGGATTCAAACCCCTACCTAACTATGTTATGACACTAGAGACTGACGCATTAGCGCAGCGTGCAATTCGGATTGTTGGGGGATTTCTTTTCTCCTGATATACTTATAGGGTGCTGACATCATCAGTGTTTAGAAAGGGGAATGAGCATCATGTGGTGTGTTTTCACAGTTGCCAAAAGGGATGGTCTTTTCATACACACTTACACCCCTTCACACACACTTACCACTTGCTGGCTTCAAACCCCCCTATCTAATCATGTTATGACACTAGAAACAGATGCATTAGCGCAGCGCGCTATTCTGATTGCTGGGGGATTTTTTTTCTCCTGATATACTTATAGGGTGCTGACATCATCAGTGTTTAGAAAGGGGAATGAGCATCCTGTGGTGTGTTTTCACAGTTGCCAAAAGGGATGTTCTATTCATACACACTTACCCCCCTTCACACACACTTACCACATTCAAACCTCTGTCTAACTATGTTATGACACTAGAGACGGATGCATTAGCACAGCGCGCTATTCGGATTGCTGGGGGATTTCTTTTCTCCTGATATACTTATAGGGTGCTGACATCATCAGTGTTTAGAAAGGGGAATGAGCATCCTGTGGTGTGTTTTCACAGTTGCCAAAAGGGATGCTCCTTTCATACACACACACTTACCCCCTTCACACACACTTGCTGGATTCAAACCCCTACCTAACTATGTTATGACACTAGAGACGGGCACATTAGCACAGCACGCTATTCGGATTGCTGGGGGGTTTCTTTTCTCCTGATATACTTATAGGGTGCTGACATCATCAGTGTTTAGAAAGGGGAATGAGCATCCTGTGGTGTGTTTTCACAGTTGCCAAAAGGGATATTCCTTTCATACATACTTACCCCCCTTCACACACACTTGCCGGATTTAAACCCCTACCTAACTATGTTATGACACTAGAGATGGACGCATTAGCGCAGCGTGCTATTCGGATTGCTGGTGGATTACTTTTCTCCTGATATACTTATAGGTTGCTGACATCATCAGTGTTTAGAAAGGGGAATGAACATACTGTGGTGTGTTTTCCCAGTTGCTAAGAGGAACATTTGGACTAAGTGTGTGAGCATGCCCAGTTCAGCCTTCCCATGGCATGTTGTGTGAAAGACGTCTCATTTATCAAAGTGTGTAAGCATGCCCAGTGTGAGCTTTCCATATGTTGAATTCTGCAGCCCATCACATTTGTGGATGAGTGTGACCTTCAACAAGTATCTCCAGTTTATGGTTGTGTGTTCTGTGCCATGTTGTGTAGTTACTGTCCAACTGCTTTTTGTGTGAACACAACAGGGATTATACTGTGCCTGCAGGTTTTGCATGGGATACTTTGCATACAATTGTCAACATCTGTTCATACTGACTTAACACTGTAGTACTGTATAGTGTAGTGGTTCAGTACTTTCACTGTGGTGGACAGTATCCTGGGCTTTAGTCCTATCACTGCTTTACATTTCCATAGTGTGCACAACAGCCTGGTTAGGGTCCAGTTGTGCACATCTGCACAAAGGCGGTGCCTCTAGGGACCCTGGTAATTACCGCCCCATAAGCTTAATAAGTCTAGTCTGCAAAGCTATGGAGAGGATCATAATGGAGCTCATAAACAAAGATATAGGAGACATGCAGACATTGGACCAGTCCCAGTTTGGCTTGGTCAAGGGCAGATCATGCCTTTTGAACTTGGTCGACTTCTTCAAAACAGTCACTAAGGCCATTGATGAGGGAAAGGCAGTCCATACAGCCTACCTTGACCTTGCAAAGGCTTTCGACACAATACCCCACTCGGGTATTGTAGAAAAACCTACAAACTTAACTGTGAACCCATATGTCACAAGATGGGTTGCAAACTGGCTTAAGGACAGGACCCACAGGGTTAGAGTTGCTGGCGCTATGTCAGACTCCAAGCCGGTCACAAGTGGTGTTCCACAGGGCTTGGTCCTTGGCCCCCTATTGTTTGTCAGCTACTTCTCAGAAGTACAGGCCAACATGGGAGGACTTTGGCTGACAAAGTTTGCAGATGACTGCAAACTGGGCGCCATAGTGGACAGTGCATCAGACACAGATATCCTTCAGAAGGGACTCACGGAAACTGATAGCTGGTGCCAGAGACATGGCCTGAAGTTAAATGCCAAAACATGTATAGTCATACCCTTCGGGAAGAGCAAGGTAACCCCAAGCTACCATATAGGTGGCAATCCTCTAAGCACAGAGGAGGTTATTATGGACCTGGGGACCCAGGTTGACAGTGGCCTTTCTTCTGACACTCACATTGCTAAAGTGGTTAGAAAGACCTTCTACATTGCCCACCTGATCATGAAGGGATTCACATCCAGATCTACTGAGGTCATTGTTCCCCTGTACTCTTCACTTATCAGACCAATGATCGAGTACAATGCCCCATTCGGGATGTATCTCACCCGACATCTGCAGCAATTGGAGAGACCCCAAAAGTCCCCCACCAAAAGGATAAAGGGACTCCAACATCTGTCATATGCTGCCAGATTGAAGACACTCCAGCTCTATTCAGTCACATACCGTCTGCTCATAGGTGACATGTGCCTGACATGCAAGGCCATGTCCAACCAGGAAGTAATGGACATGCTCCACCTCAAAATCTCCAAATCCACCAGAACCACTAGGGCAAGTGACTTAAACCTTAGCAGGGATATAAGTAGGACATGTTGGAGGGATAGATTTATCACTCAGAGACTCCCTATGCTGTGGAATACAATCCCGGTCCATGCGAGGCGGAGCACCTCGCTGGCTCTGTTCAAGAGGAATCTTGACCTGTGGATGGGAGATCATAGGTTTACCCCAGGGATCGTCTCTGTGTCACTGCTGGACAGAGGCACAACAAACTAATGGGCACAGTATTGTTTCCATATAAGGTGTGGCGTAAGCCACAAAACTCTGGGCTAGGCTTATAACTGCCTTAGGGCAGATAGCCTAGTATAAACCTATGAACCTATGAACCTATCTGACCATGTTGCATTATGTTCAGATATGAACTACTTACAACAGCCTCATCCAACATCAGTAGAGTATTCCACAACATAGGTGTACATTGGCAAACACTACCGATGTGCCCTAGGCCATGTCTAATGCTAGTCAGAGAGTGTGTTTGTCCTTCGACACATTGTAAGTGTAGTTTGCCATGACATATGTCTTGTTTAGTATACTGTGCCTCTGTCTACCTGTGACATAACATTGATACCCAGGGTAAACCTACCATCTCCCATCCACTCATTAAGATTTCTGTTGAGGAGAATCAACAAGTGACTCTATGGATAACCTGTACTGGTAGTTTACTCATGCGTGGGGGTGGCTTCTGTGTTATGGATAATGCAGTATAGCTTGTCCTATGTATGTCAGTGCTGGGGTTCTGGTCCCTCATGTGCATACCTCACTGCCATGCAGATTGTACAAGGTGCAGCATGTTCATTGATTCCAGCTTGGACATGGCTTTCTACATCAGGCACAGCTTGCGTCTGGGTGGCCAGCATGGCAGTGTGTGGAGTTGCACTCTGTTTAATCAGGCAACACATTACATGTGTTCAAGCTCTTTGATACTCCTGGTGAGGTACTGTTGTGGACTTTACAGTTGATGGAGGTGTCGGCTGAGGTACACCCCACAGGGGCTGTTGTGGTCATTTGTAACGCTGATGAAGGATAACTGCAGAACCACAATGACCTCCCCTTATCGAGATGTCATAACCTTCATGATTAGGTTGGTATATGGATTGTTTCTGTTAACACTACAGCCACATGTTTGTCCAATGCAGGATATCTATCACCTTGTGTACCCAGGTCTGTCATTACATGTTAAGTATGTAATGGGTTAGCACCTATGTGGTAATTGTTGGTCACTTACTGTATATCCACAGAGGTTGACTATACAGTTTTCTCCATTTAACATGCTGACATGGCTATGGCACCGGTTGTCTGTTTCTATGTGGCCCTTTTGTGGGATGCTTGTGTCAGCTGGAGTGTCAGATATGTTAGGCAGTTTGTAGTCCTCTGTAAACATGTTCAGGCACAGTCCTTACATGTTGGCCTGCACCGATGGGGCATATATACCAGACGGGGAAGGTCCCAGGACCAAGCTTCGTGGGATATCTGTTATATGTGGTTTGTAGTCTGACATGGCTGCAGCATGTCTGACCATGTCAGTTCTGTCGTTGGTCTGGTTTGCAACCCCTCTAGTGACATTGGGGTGTATATATAAGCTGGTGAGCATATCTATATTGAACACATAGGGTATTGTATGGAAGGCTTTGCAAGGTCCAGCTACACTGTGTGGACCACATTGCCCTCATCAGTGACCTCAATTACTGTTTCAACTGAGTCACACATGTTTAGGGGTGGGGTCTGCACTTCATAAACCCACACTGGGTAGGGTCTGGTGTCAATAGATCCCCAATATTGTTATGTCTGCGGTACATGCTGATCCTTTCCATAGCTGTGCAGACCAAGCTTCTCAGGATTCTGTGGTGGTTGTTTTTAGTATCCATTCAGGTGACACCTTTTTTGAGAACAACCACTATTGTTGTACACTGCTCTTTGGGTACATATCCTGTGGTAAGGCTGACATAATGTCAGGGAGGCAGCAGTCTGCTGGGAAAGATATTGTGCATTATGGGGGGAGGGTTGCACTGCACCTGTCAGGATGTATGTTGGCAATACGTGTGTGTGTTTGGTATGTTGTTTGTAATATTTGTGTGATCCAGAGCATATCCGGGAATTCACAACACGCTTACTACCATCACTTGCAGCAGCCTTGGGGTTATCCTTAGTGTCCTGTACAATTTGTATCATAATAGGTTCATAGGTTCATACTAGGCTATCCACCCTAGGGCATTTGTAAGCCTAGCCACAGTGTGTGTGGCTTTTGCCACCTGCTTTGTGAATATTATGGCCATTTATGATTTACTTAGCTGTGCCTCTGTCTGGACATGACACAGTAAAGACCCCCAGTGTACATCTACAATTATCCATCCATTTTTCTAACTTCCTGTTGAAGAGTGTCAGTGAGGGGCTCTGCCTAACATGTAGTGGTATTCTGTTCCAGGGTGTGGAGAGACTCAGGGTTAGGTGTCTGTCCCTCCAGCACATCCTATTTGATTATGTGTTAAGGTTGACATCTCTGACTCACACAGCTCTGATGGCTTTGAGTTTTCTGGGGTGGAGCATGTCCATTACTTCTGTGTTGGACATGGACTTGTACAACAGACATACAATGCCTCTGTGTAGGCAGTATGTGACTGCATTCAGCTGTGGTGTCTACAGCCAGGCAGCATATGAGATATATTTGAGACCCTTTATGACTCTTGCTGAGGTACCTTTGAGGTCTTTCTAACTGCTGTAGGTGCCAGGTAATGTACATCCCAAATGGGGCATTGTATTACAATATGGTCTGATGGGGGAACAGTATAGGGGCACAATGACCTTTGTTGACGTAGATGTGAATCCTTTCATGATACAGTGTCCAATATAGACAGTCTTCCTAGACAATTTGGTGATCTGACTGCCACATAACAGGTGACTGTCCACTTGTGTCACTAGGTCCCTGATTACTCCTTCCACACATAATGGTTTACCGCCTATGTGGTAATTTGTGTGTACCATGTTTTGTATTTGGTGGTACATTCATACTGTCCACTGTCTTCAGGACAGTGGGGTGGGGTTCCTGTGTGTGAGAGTGTGGTCTGTAGCATGCTACAGACTGTACAGCAGTCTTGCCTACGGTTAGTTGCACATGGGTGGACTGCAATGACATAAGCATTGCCAGTTAACTGGACGTATGGGTGTCTGTGCTGAATATGGATACTCACCCTCCTTTTATGTTTTGTTACAGGTTTTGTGGCCATAACACATGATATGTGGTATTACCTGGTAGTGCTGGTGTGCTGTCATGAGGCTTGCAGCAGGGTTCTATCACTGGACAGACATCGATGTTCTCCATACTGGAGAGGGCCTCAGGAGCATGCATATTGAGGTTTACACATCTGGCATTGATCAGCATTACCCTTCTGTTTCTTTCCAGTTTTATTTTCTATGGTGGGGGGTTGGTCTTTTCGGCCTTGCCTACGAAAGGATCTCTGTAGGTTGCAAAAGCCTTAGGCAATATCCAGACGCTCATGGGTAACAGGTGTAAGCCATCCCTGGAACAGCAGCATGTCTCACTATGGAGTCACCTATTACAACTGTATCAGGCATGTTGTTTCTCTTTCTGTCCTGTGGCTGTTTGGCACACCAGCTTTGTGTACTATGTGTTACATGTGCAATGTCTGGAGGTTGTTTTATTGGGTGTCTGCTTTGGAGGCTTGTGTTGGTCTTGTGTGTTTGTAATTAGGGCCTCTGGGAATGTTTTTGTGTTTATGTGTTTGGTTTACAGTCGTTGTAGGTCTATGTGGGACTGGGTTTGTGGTGTATGTGGTTACCTTGTCCTCCTGACTAGTTTTGACAGTACTGATTTGGGGGTGCTCAGGCTCTGGTTTGGCTACCTGGTTGCGTCTATCACATACATTTGTATTTATTGGGGTGAGTTGTTGTTGTGTGTGTACTTGGGACAGGTGTTACATTGCCACTGGATTCACAGATTATACTTGTTTTGCCTGGCCTTAGTGGATTGTATGTGTGGACACATTTTATTGCCATACTAGTGATCACTGATTACTTCACCTTTTATGTTTGATCTATCATGTGGTAGCTTCCTCATTCTCTTTAATGGTTTAGTAATTGCTGGAGTCCAGCATGCCAGATGCCTGGGGTATGGCATTGTGTCTTGTTGTTTGTGATTGCAGACTCCAAGCACTCTTGGCTGTGTTCATGGTATGCCTGTATAACATGTTCTGCAGTGTGTCCCATATTCTGGACCTGCACAGGGCTTTTCATGGATTCCACATTGGTTTGTAGGGGTGCAAGCTATGCTTTATACATATGTTTCACTGTGGTAATTTGGCCAGGGACAGGGGACGGGATGTGTAACTACAGTGTGATTACTCTATGGTCTGGTCTTACCAGTGAGGGATACACTTCTCATCTTGACATCCAGTACACATATTTCTGATTATCACATCCAGTATGCTTACCCCTCTTGTGGAAGTGTTACATTTTGCATGTCCATTTTGTTTGATGGATTCTGGGAAATTGTCTACACTTGTGTCAGTGCTAGTATAATACAAAGAGTATAGTGACAAACATCTCAAAAGCTGACTTCACACTTCTTCGGACTGAGATGGTATCCGTTAAGCCCACTGGGCCAGTGGAAACCACAACACACAATGGTGACTCCTTCACAGACACTTTCTACGGACATCTCTGAGAAAGCATGGACCATGCAATCACAAATAAAAACAAAACCCTCTCCACCAAGGGAAAGTGGCCTGTCTGGTGGACCCCAGCCATAAACAAACTGTATAACAGATGAAGGCTACTAATGCAAGACAGAGCTACATCTCCTAAAGGGAAGGCAGCTGTGATCAGCACTAGTAAAAAGCTACATTCTCTCATAAAGACATCCAAGGTCAACTTGGAGACATAAATCACCAAAGACAATGAAGATAACCACACTGCCTTCTTCAGTTATGTCAGAAACCTGGGTGGAAACCCTCAGATATGCTCAGAGTTGGTACACAACAACATATATTTCAGTGACCTGACAGATATTGGCAACATTCTGGCAGACAGGTTCAGTGCAATTTTCCCCCTCCCTCACCCCCAAAAGAAGATAGTTATCACAGCTGAATGTAACCTCACTGTCATCTCGGATGTCCATGTGAGAGCCGCACTAAGCAAAGACAAGTACACAGCATCAATGGGACCTGATGGTATCCCCAGTTGCATGCTATGTGAACTAAAGAAGGAGCTAAACCCGTATATACAAATGCTATTTAACCTTAGCCTTGCTACAGGATATGTACCTGAACACTGGCGTACAGCAACAGTGGTCCCACTCCACAAAGGAGATGCCTCCACAGACCCTGGCAACTACCACCACACAAGCTTAACCAGCCTTGTCTGCAAAGCTATGGGAAGAGTCATTATGGAGCTCTTAAACAGAGACATTGGTGACCTACAGACCCTTGATCCCACCCAGTTCAGCTTTGTACAGGGCAGATCCTGCCTTTTGCACCTAGTTGACTATTTTGAAACTGTCAGTAGGGCCATTGATGAGGGCTACGCGGTCCAAGTGGTGTCCCACAAGGATCTGTCCTGGGACCCCTCTTATTTGGCATTTACTTTTCAGATGTGAAAGCAAACATAGGAAGGTTGTGGCTGACAAAGTTTGCAGATGACTGCAACCTAGGCACCATAGTGAATACATCAGCCAGCACACACATCCTACAGAATGCCGTCACAAAGACAGATAGCTGGTGCCGGAATCATGGCCTGAAACTGAATGCAACTGATGTGTAGTCATCCCCTTTGGGAGGAATGAAGTACCCACAAATCAATACATAGACAGCAACCCACTGAGCACAGAAAACAAATCAGACACCTGGGGACACATGTAGATAGTGATGTCTCGTTTGACACCCATGTTGCCATAGTGGTTAGAAAGACTTTCTATCTTGCCCACCTTATCATGAAGGGTTTTCCATCCAGATCAAAGGAGGTCATTGTACCACTATACTTCTCCCTTATCAGGCCCATGATTGAATACAAAGCCCCATTTGGTATGTACCTCACCCAGCACTTGCAACAGCTGGAGTGACCCCAAAAGTACCTTACCAAGAAGATCAGGGGTCTACAACACATGTCATATGCTTACAGACTAAAGGAAATCCAGCTTTATTCGGTAGCATACCGCATACTTACAGGTGACCTATGCCTGACATACAAGACCATGTCCAATCAGGATTTGGTGGACATGCTCCACTGCAAGCAATCCAAATCCACCAGAACCATGAGAGCTAAAGATTTGAACCTCAGCACATACATGTATAGGACATGCTGGAGGGACAGAGTCATAACTCAGAGGCTTCTCACACTCTAGCAGAGTATCCCAGTTCATGTTAGACAGAGTCCCTCACTGACTCTCTTCAAGAGAAATCTGGACAACTGGATGTGAGATTGTAGGTTTACCCCAGGGGTCCTCCTTGTGTCACTACTAGACAGAGGTACAGTCAAGTTATTCAATTACGTAAGGGGGTCATAATGTGTCACTACTAAGTCAGAGTCACAATATTCGGAATCTATTCTGTACACTTATTACCACTATAAGGGGTGGCAATAGCCACATCACTATGGCTAGGCTTATAAATGCACTAGGTCAGATAGCCTAGTAGTAAACTATGAAACTATGAAACTATGGTGTATGTGTAGGTATTGTCAGTCAAGCAATATAACGTGGTTTGGGGGGCTTGATATCTTCCTGTATTCCAACATTTATTGTCTATTCCATCTAGCATGTCAAGGGATCAGTTGCTAGTGTCCTCTCCTGCTCAGCTGGTGAACCTGGGAATATTGAGGCAATGTTACAATTGCCTCATGTACACAGACAACCCTCTCCTTCTCCCACAAAACACAAATACATGCGAGAGATGTAACTATATAGCCAAACTGGAGGCTGAGCTGTCTCAACATAGGACTGGCAAGACCAGAGAGGAGGAGAAGGTAACCACACACACCACAAACTCAGTCTCACATAGCACTATCACAACTTCAAATCATACACATAAACACACAAAGACATACTCAGAGGCTCTGATCAGAAATCTACCAAAACAGCAGAGGCCACCAAAGCAGACACCCAAACAACTGCCTCCACAGGGCACAGCACATGCAACACATAGACCACAGAGTCAGTGTGCCAAACAGTCACAGCCCTTAAGGCCAAACACAATGCCAGACACACTCGTCATAGGTGACTCCATAGTCAGACACACTGACGTCCCGCTCACCAGACTGAGTAAGGGGAAGGTCACAGTAAGCTGCCTATCGGGCACTGGAATCCACCACATAATGCAAGCACTCAGGTTACTCAACTGCAAGTACAAGTATGACTCAGTCATTGTCCATGCTGGTGTGAACGACCTGAGACGTACCTCCCTGGACTACATGAAAAGAGACATAGAGGAGCTCTCTGATTATGTAGCCCAAGCAGGTATGACCCTGACCTTGAGCAGTATCCTACATTCACCAAGAATGATGCCAAAATACAGAGACAAGATGATCAGCTGTAATAATTGGCTTAAACTATGGTGTCAGTCAAAGGGGATCCAATGTCTGTCTGCCTGGGATGACATGCTGGACAAGCCACGCTGATTTGCAAGGGACGGCTTGCACCTGTCAACCCTGGGCTTCTGGATTTTGGCTAAGGCTCTTGCCACCCCCATTGTGCCTTTTTTAGGCAAGGCTCAGATTCTAAACCTACCACCCTAGAACACAAAAAAGGAAAAAAAAACTAAGGGTAATGCTGCTCAATGCCAGAAGTCTCAACCTCAAGATGCATGCACTCGAAGCACTTCTCAGTATGGAGAACATCGATGTCTGTGCTGTGACTGAAACCTGGTTCAAGGCTCCTGACAGCACACCAGCACTATCAGGTGTTACCTCATATCATGCATTCCGGCCCCAAAATCCGGACAACACCAAGAAAGGAGGGTGGGTGTCCATATTCATCAAGGACACCCTCACCTCAAGGTTGGTGGCAATGCACGATGCATCGGAGACCATCCAGGTGCAATTAATGGTAGGCAAGACTGCTCTGCAGTTTGTAGCATGTTACAGGCCACCTTCTCAAACTCAGGAACCTCACACAGCTTTCCTGAAAACACTGGAGGGGATAAATGTATCTCCAAACACCATCATACTGGGTGATTCCAACTATCCAAATATAGACTGGGATCACTACTCATGCCCCAACACTCTAGCCCAAAGGTTCCTAGAGTTCATAAACTCAAATGCCATGGAACAACTAGTCACCATCCCCACAAGAGGAGACAACATACTAGATCTCATCATCATCACGAACATGGGGTCACAATGTTCAACACCAGAAGTATACCCATCATTGGTGAGTTCAAATCATAAACTAATCTCACTGGAAGTCCACATCCCACCCCCACCCCAGATAAAAAAGACCACAGTGAAGAACTTCTCAAAAGCTGACTTCACACTTCTAAAGACTGGTGTGGTCTCTTTCAAGGCCCCCAAGCCAGCGGAAACCATTACCCAAGCCGCTGGATCACTTACAAATGCCTTCTACCAGCACCTCCAGGACTGCATGGATCAGGCAATCCCAAACACAACAAAGACTCTTTGTACCAAAGGCAAGCGTCCAGTCTGGTGGACCCCAGCCATAAACAAGCTCTACAACAAAAGGAAGGAGCTACTACAAGATAGAGCAAAATCCGTAGAAGGGAAGACACCTCTGCTCATTATACGTACAACACTGAGATCTCTCATAAAATCATCCAAGGCAAATTTTGAGAGAAAAATCACTAAGGACTCAAAAGACAATCATAAGGCCTTTTTTAGCTATGTTAGAAACCTGGGAGGAAACTCCCAGATATGCTCAGAATTAGTTCAAAATGATGTAAAAATCACTGAACCTACAGACATTGCCAACATACTGGCTGACAGGTTCAGTGCAGATCCCCCCCCCAAAAGGAGAGATATCTATACCAGAGGATTGTAGCCCCCCAAACATCTCAAATGCTCAGGTGAGAACTGCTCTATCCAAGGCAAAAAACACAGCATCCATGGGACCAGATGGTGTCCCCGGTTGTGTGCTCCACGAACTCAATGAGGAATTAAACCCGCAGTTAGGGCAGCTGTTTAATCTTAGCCTCACCTCAGGATACTTACCCAAGGAGTGGCGTACGGCAATGGTGGTCCCACTTTACAAAGGAGGTGCCTCCACCGACCCCAGAAACTACCATCCCATCAGCTTGACAAGCCTGGTCCGCAAAGCTATGGAGAGGATCATAATGGAACTCATAAATGCAAACATAGGGGACTTGCAGACTTTGGATCCGACCCAGTTTGGCTTTGTCAAGGGCAGATCATGCCTTTTAAACTTGGTTGACTTTTTTGAAACAGTCACCAAGGCCATTGACGAGGGTAATGCAGTCCACACAGCCTACCTTGACCTGGCAAAGGCTTTCGACACAATACCCCACTCGGGTATCAATGAAAAACTCACCAGCTTAAATGTAAACCTATACGTCACAAGATGGGTTGCAAACTGGCTAAGTGACAGAACCCACAGGGTCAGAGTTGCTGGCGCCATGTCACACTCCAAGCCTGTCACACGTGGTGTCCCACAGGGCTCAGTCCTGGGCCAACTTTTGTTTGGCATCTACCTTTCAGAAGTACAAGCAGACACAGGAGGATTATGGCTGACAAAGTTTGCAGATGACTGCAAACTGGGAACCATAGTTGAAAACCCATCTGACACAGACATCCTTCAAAAGGGTCTCATAGAAATGGATAACTGGTGCCAGAGCCATGGCCTAAAGTTAAATGCTAAACAATGCATAGTCATACCCTTCGGGAAAAACAAGGTTACCCCTAGTTACCATATAGGTGTCAATCCTCTAAGCACAGAAGAGGTTATCAGGGATCTGGGCACCCAGGTTGACAGTAACCTTTCGTTTGAAACTCACGTTGCCAATGTAGTTAGGAAGATCTTCTACATTGCCCACCTGATCATGCAGGGATTCACATCTAGATCAAGGGGGGTCATTGTTCCCCTGTACTCATCACTCATCAGACCAATGATTGAGTACAATGCCCCATTCGGAATGTATCTGACCCGACACCTGCAGCAATTGAAAAGGCCCCAAAGATTCCTCACCAGAAGGATAAAGGGTCTCAAAAATATGTCTTTTGCTGCCTGACTGAAGGAACTCCAGCTCTATTCAGTCACTTACCGTCTGCTCAGAGGTGACCTGTGCCTGACATACAAGGCCATGTCCAACCCGGAATTAATGAACATGCTTCACCTCAAAACCCAGAGACTCCCAGGGC
>NC_056726.1:1697513423-1697545942 GCF_019279795.1 Protopterus annectens | reverse complement strand
CCTGAATCATTACATACACCCATGGTAGGTACCATAGTGTGACAGCTGCACATCCTTGCATACTGGTGGGGAGGTTGCCAAGTGATAGCCACATACATAGGTAGCACAGGGGTGAGGGTATGTTGATAACTGTGCAGTACCAATTTCATTGCTATTACAATGAATATGACTTACTGTCTGTGTTAACATGGACATCTGCGTTGTGCATTCCTGGGTACATGTACACAGTACCTGGATATTTCCACTGTTACCTACTGGTACGCCGTCAATGTCGTGCAATGGTCCACCTTCAGCCATACATACTGTAGCTTTGTTTGCATGCATGTGTGCTTTACATTCCCTGGAACACTGCTACCACCTGCCAAGTAGGTGTGCAGACCTTCTATGGATTCATACTGACATCTGCATAGCTCACTATCTGTATGTTGCTGTCCCACTTGGCTGAATACCCATGTCTGACCTGGTCACATAGACGGTGCCTGTGACACATTGCATGAGACGTACCTGGCATGTGCACACATGTGCAGACATAGATGCCAGCGCTAGAACATTGGTTGGATGACACACACACATACCCACCTTCAGTATGTTGATCCCCATTGGCCCTGTGTGGAGGTAATCCCCATGCCATTCACACTACCTTGGTAGCATGTGTGAGGGTAACTGGGGAATCACCTCTATGGTACAGTTGTGGGATATGTTGCTCAGGTGGCGATGACACAGCTGCCACATGTATGCAATCAACACTCTCCCCTGGCCATGGACGAAACACACATGTGTGGGATGCTAACACATAGCTAACCTGGGGACTAAGCAGTCTGAGGCCAGTGCTGCCATATCCTGTCAAGTGGTACGACATATTACAGTGACTACAATAACAACAGTCTGGCATACACCTGCACTGGCAGACATCCACACACATGGACACACAGACCATACTTGGGGGCCCCAAACTGCATGCAGCCTCAGCATCACACACATCCACAGATGACACACAGCCATACAATAAGATGAACAGAGCACATGCCACACATGGCACATACATCCTGTGTGCCAAACACTGACAGGCTGCAGGGATACATGACACATGTGCTACAGATGTGTCAGGTATCTCTCCTGGCTGTTGCAGTGGTGTCCCGCTGAACAGGCTGTAGAAGGTGACTGTCACAGTGATATGCACGTGGGCCAGTATGGTGCACAACGTACCACATGCATAGAGGTCAGTCAAAGGCATGGACACATATGGCTTGGTCATTGCTCATGCCACAATGGCTGACCTGTGACATACCTCCCTGTATCACATGATGAGGAACATAGAAGGGCATTTGCAGCATGTGGCATGGGCTGGTATGAGCCTGACCTCGGTTGACATCATGCCGTCCCCAGGTATGCACCCACAATATGTTTGAAGGGTGTTCTATGTGTACATTATGATCAATCTCCAATGCCAGACATCAGGTATCCCATGCCTGTCAGCGTGTGCTGTGATGCTAGGGAAGACACAGTGAATGTTGGTGCCAGCTTGCATGTGTTACCCATGGTCCATTATATATTGGCAATGGCTCGTGATACACACATAATGCCCTTTGATGCAGGGTCCACATTACATAGCCACCTCCACAGGTATCACATGTGATTGAACTCATACAGTCATGCTGCACAGCACCAGCAGAGTACACCACAAGTTGTATGCACTGGACACTGTCCTCAGTATGGTGAACTGCAAGATATGTGCAGTGCCAGAGTCCTGCTGCAGGCCTCACAGGGGCACCCCAGTAATGGCAGGTTATTCCTCATAATGTACCAAGTCCTATGCCCGAGAGGATGCACGGTCCAAACCAAGTAGACAGCTCCAAATAGACCAGCAAGGCAGCACAGAGTTCAATATATTTATTAAATACTGATAAATGAAACAAACTAGTTTCGGCCAACAGCCTTCTTCAGTGTAAAACAGTATAATCAAGTTCATTTGAATCATCCTTTAAATACATATCAAGAGCCAATCAAAAGGGTGAGCCCATGAATACTAATAAGTATGAAGATTATTTGTAATACATGTTTGGGGCACTTAAAGTAAATCATATAGATATACAATAAAAATTGGTAAATATACTCTCGGATGAGCTCCATCCATAACATGCGGTATGCATATTTGACATATGGGCATATTGAAATAATAAGGTGCTATAAATGTGGACTGGTCGACCATTTTATTTGCGACAGTGTTCAGTACCACAGGCCTGTGTTTATGGGATGTGCTCACAATATAATTGTTATATTTGAGTGCACTAGATTGTGAATTATTAAACTAGCTTGGGATATATGTTGGGCTTACTTAGACCCTATAACAGTTTAATATATTGGCGCAACTAGAAGTTTTGGTACATATGCTGTGTGCATTTTTGATACTTGAGTATATCTAATTATTGAGGTATAATAAACGTGTATTGGTCGACCGTTTCACTTGCAACAGGGTTTATCAGGTACATTGGCCTAAAGGTACTAGAGATATATATATAACAGTTTGAGTTATTGTAGTGAATATAGAAGCCCCTTCACCCTTTGCTGCTATCAGTAAACAGTTTGTGAATGGAACTTATATTTATCTTATTATGACTACCTAATTGAATGAAGATATCATTGTTGTCCCTGAACATCTGATTACTAGCAGGATTGGAAGGGTTTTGACATTTTATAATAGTCTAATCCTTTATTGTTTGACACTATAACATTTGTGTTGGCAATCTAAGATACAAATGTAAATATCAGTAATATTATTATAATAATTTATACATTAGTCCCAATTGTTAGCAAGTACCAATCGCCTGTTTCTTTTTGGAAATGACCCACTGCTCGGTCCCCTGACCACTATTAAAAATTGAACTTTGACATATCTAGTCTTGTTGTGTGTGTCCGCTGGTTATATATTTGTTATAGATAGTATAATAAACTCTTATAAGAGTACCTAGTGATTGTGGCAAGGATACAATTGTTATATTAGCAGCTTGTGATTTGAGAAAACTTACACGAGTAGATGTTCTCATAAATCTCTTCAAAAGTACTAGATTCGTTTGCTGTATTTGGTTTATTCTAATTGTTGGTCATCTGTTATACCCATGTGTATAAAACCTCTAGGGATTTGGGAGTATGGGACCATAGCAAATTTAATGGTTGGATGTCTCCTCATTTCAGTAACACCTATAGCAAGGTGTCTTAGTATTTGATTCTTATGCTGGATAATGGTGATAACTTGTATTTGACAGGTTGGCTTATTTGGGGCTGATTCTGTTGACCTACTGGATTCTGACTTTAGTATATAATACCAGAATCAATTAAGTCAGTTTGGTGTGCTTTATCCTACATACAAGCTAATAGGGTCATATCAATATTGCTACATTTTTTTATTTTTTATTATTTCTATTTATGCCTAAACCCCCCTTTTTTAGGGACTTCACAGTAGTGATATCTCTTCCTGAATTCCTTTTGTGCTTTCTGCCACCCCTGTGATTTCCTATTAGGGATGGGTGTTTGATTGTCCACTCTGTTTTGATGTTACTGGGTTTTTCCATCACTATATTATATTCTTGACTTTAAAATTGTATTCTTTTGCGATTTGGTGCTCCACCAGTTTCCACTTGTAGTATACCTTAACATTGCTCACAACATGGATCTAAATACCATTCTTTCTGGATTATGTGCTGATCGGCAAGATATAGCAGTATTTGGCATTGACCAATTGCCAAGCAATGATCCAGTCAGTTCGGGTCAGACATCTGTGGTTGATTGTGATATGTTTTTCCACTCAATCACAAAAGCATTTAAGACCCTTAGATCAAACATTTGGCATCTCAAGTTATTTAAAGCATATTCGGCCCAAAACATGGCTCCCAGAGGCTTATTTAATACTTAACTCAACCTCTAGTTGGGAAGCCAGATGATAAACTTAATCATGATTGGCAAGAGGCACTTCAGACAGGATCCATGACATTTGTGAACATACTGTTACAATACTATGAGAGGACAGTGGATTCCAACATACTTGAAATTAAAAATATATGTTCAGAAGCTCAAAAGTTTGAATCCTCTACGAAATATCAGGACAACATCAAAAAACTGTCCTCGGAACTGATGGAGCATGAAAAAATTCTAAAAGAACGCAAAATCAAGAAGTTCCATCGTGATTTTTCTGACTATCAACGGGGTAAACCCTTTGATTATAGCAGATCGGTCAGATTTGCGGATAACAATCAGGCTAAAATAGGGCCCAGTCGCACCAAAAAGAGACCACGATCAATTCTTAAAAACAAGGGGGATAGCTCATATAGTACATCTGGTGATGAATCCTCCCTTACGGATTTTGAGGGTCCAGGTGAGAGAACCTCACCTAATAGGAAGAGAACTAACAGAAGTTCCCCTTTAGAAGGGGCAAGGGACACCGGGGGGGCAGAAAGCACAGAAAGAGTGGTCACTCCGGTCTCCCTTCAAGGTCTTTTGGACAACTTCCTGAAATAGGAGACCCTTCCAAAACCACTCAGAATGTGTTGAATTTATCCAAGACTATATTAACGGATGAGCAGGTTGCACTGTTGAATAAAGGTTTGAACTTTATTCCTTCTTTTTTCAGTCAGGAATACCACATAGTACAGGATTTACATGACTTTTGTAGGATATTGAATCTTAGGCTTTTCTTTGAGGATAATAGGTCAGAACCGTCTGAGGACTTCCGTTTTGGTAGGTCCTCTTTCCAACCCCCTATGAGTAAACATGTATCCATTTTCATGGATTCCATCTTGAGGGATATTCACTTTGAAAACATGGGACATATCATGCTGGCTAGCAATTTATCGAATGATGACAGGACAGCCTTGAATACCTTGTGTGACAATAAAGATATAGTCATTGTTCCTGCTGATAAGGGAGGTGCAGTTGTGGTTTGGAACACTGCGGATTACATTCATGAAGGGTTAACTCAATTGTCAGACGCAAAGTGCTATATGCACATGTTTATAGATCCCACACCAGTATTTAAGGATGAGATTGACGCCTTTTTGCAATTGGCCTTTGAGGAAGGCATCATAAATAAGAAAAGCTTGGACTCACTCAAAGTGTCGGAACCGTCCAAACAGATACTATATCTTTTACCGAAAATCCACAAGTCCTTGGAAAAACCACCGGGTAGACCCATAGTATCGGGAATAGGCTCTCTGACTGAACCCCTATCAGCCTTTCTCACCAAATATCTTAAACCTTTGTTGGGACATATCAGATCTAGATTGCAGGACACTACACAATTTCTACAGTTAATTAGGGAAACCCAATTGGAACCTGAGTGGTACTTATGTACCTTGGATGTAAAATCATTATATACAAGCATACCCCATTGGGCGGGTCTCCAATCTTTACAATACTGGTTGGAAAGGGTAAACCTATATTCACCGGGATTCAATACCCTGTTGATATGTATGTCCGAGCATGTGTTGAATAAGAATGTTCTATACTTCCAGGGCCAATGTTATTGGCAGCTTCAAGGAACAGCTATGGGGGCATCATTTGCCCCTATATATGCTGACCTGTTCATGGCTTATGTTGAGGAATCTATGATCTACGATACATCACACAATATCTTTCAGGTTGAAATGGATATTTGGAGACGTTATCTGGACGACTGCTGGTTGGTGTGGCGGGCTGATGTAGGATACTTGCGGGAATTTGTTGAATATCTCAATGATAATGTCTGGGGACTTGAATTTTCTGTGACTTTTGATAAAAAGTCCATCAATTTTGGATGTCACAGTGTACAGGAACCCAGACAATACTTTGTCTACGAGGGTTTTCATAAGTACCCACAATATAACACCCTGTTACATGCATCAAGTTTACATCCCCGCCACACAATCAGGAGTATTCCAATATCCCAGTTTATACGTATCAAACGTCTCAGTTCCAACATGGAGGAATATCAATTGGCTAGTAGGGATCTCAGTCAGAGGTTTATTAATAGGGGATATGATGGATTTGATATTCTGTCGGCTCAGAGTAGAGCTAATCGTCTTGCGAGGGACGACTTATTACAATATAAGAACAAAAATAAAAATCCATCTTCCTCTAACATAAGTGTTAGGTTCATCACCACTTATAGCAGAAATATAAATATGATTAGAAATATCATAAATAAACATTGGAACATTTTATTGGCCAGTGATAAGCTGCGAAGTTTTTTTGGGACCCCGTTGTCTTTTCTCATATAAACGTGGTAAGACCTTAGGTTCCTATTTTTCACACTTTAAACATATGGCAAGTGGGGGGACTACTCACAAACAACTGACACTTCATGGTGATGAACTCATTGGATCGTTCCCCTGTGGCCATTGTGGTTCCTGTCAATATATGCTGAAATCCAAGGCATTTACCAGTCGTAACACTAGTAAGGTTTTTGATATTAAGATCTTTGGAAACTGCAGTAGCGACTGGGTGGTGTACTTGGCCTCTTGCCACTGTGGGGGATTCTATGTTGGACAAACTTCCAGAGCCTTAAGATTAAGAATGAACGAACATCGCAGTGATATCAAAAACCACAAGGAGACCAGTGCCCTATATCAACACACATTAAAACACTCCCAAGCGAGATTCACTTTTATGGTCATTGACCGCATTTCTGGGGATAGAACAAACAAACAAGGTTGGCATGGGCTATTGGATCGAAAGGAGAAACACTGGATTATTACACTGGGGGCTCTATTTCACCCGGGACTAAATGACCATCTGTAGGGAATATATTGAGTTAGTATTAGTACCTTCAACTACAGGACACCAAGTGGGGAATTTTCATTGGTCTCCCTTTATATTTGTGTAAGATTATGAATGTTAAAACATCCTGGTTCAATATTGAACAGGATGTTAAGATTTCAAAAAATTCAAGTTGGAATCAGATATATTGGCAGTTTTTTCCTCATCTTTATATGGTTTGTAAATGGTGTCATTTATATAGGTGTACTAGAGACATAACAGCCCTCATCATTTTTTCAAGAAATGTATGTTCAGGCTGTAGATTTTAGTACTGTTGATCCTTCTTCATTGTATCCCATGTCTATTACAAGATATATTCAACAACTGACCCATACTGATATATATATGTGGATAGATACACCGTAGCTGTCAAATACATGCTCCTTAAGATACAGTATCCAAAAATTTTTCCTATATCTATAATAGTTATCCCATGTCTATTCCAAGTTATATATAATAACTGACTTATATTGATATATATATGTGGATAGATATACCACAGTTGTTAAATATATGCTCCTTAAGATATAGCTTGTAGAAATTTTTCCAACATCTATAACAGTTATTTAATAGCCGAGGGTTTGTCAATTTCAAACTGTTATAAGCATGTGGGTGTTTCATTCAACATGGGAAGACTAATTAGATCCTAAGTATGAATACATTCCAGATTGAGAAGTTAGAACATAATAATAATGAATCGTATTATTTAATATTGATTCTTTGCATTTATTGGGTGGCCCTTTATCTTGTCTTGGACAGATATATAATAGGTGTCATGTTTATGGTGGACAAGTGTGAAAGCCATAATATTAGGGCTGTTATTCTCATTACTGTTGATCTAATTTTTGTTCTATGCTTATTATTCGTCTTGCTCACTACCAATCTCTATACATATACATTTTCATGTATACCAAATTTATTTGGTCCATCATATGCTCCTCTTTGACATGGTATGTCTGAGTCCTTTGTACGTCAGTGTCTGATATTTTTTATCTATGGTTTCTCTAACCAAGAACTGTGGAATAGCCTGTGATAGAGGCTCTTCCAGTATGGCATAATAAAAACCAATTCTAAGTATGAACATATTGTTATTGAATTTGTTAGAATATGCTAATAATTTGTTTTGTTTTATGTAAGTAACTTGTTGGTTACTTTTTCATGTTATGGATGGAGCTCATCCGAGAGTATATTTACCAATTTTTATTGTATATCTATATGATTTACTTTAAGTGCCCCAAACATGTATTACAAATAATCTTCATACTTATTAGTATTCATGGGCTCAACCTTTTGATTGGCTCTTGATATGTATTTAAAGGATGATTCAAATGAACTTGATTATACTGTTTTACACTGAAGAAGGCTGTTGGCCGAAACTAGTTTGTTTCATTTATCAGTATTTAATAAATATATTGAACTCTGTGCTGCCTTGCTGGTCTATTTGGAGCAGGTTATTCCTCATACCATGCCCACCATCCCCTACAGTGTGTTGTACTGCCTTCTGGTGCATAGCCTGGCACCCGCAACACTCCCATACACAGGGAACACACCTGTCTTCCCCAACAACACTGGGAATATGACAGACTCCACATATGTCACCATATGGCTGTGCTCCATCCATCGAAACATTGTGTGTGAGCATTACTGTAGCTACAACACAGTACCTGACAGATTCCTAACATGCAGTTACTGCATTGCAGTGGTAATACATCCTAATACTCCCACAACAGCTGGGGACATGCAACACCTGCTCATTGACCACTTGTGGAGTATAGGCCACTGAGCAGTTGTGTAACCCCCACTGTTAGGATGTTACCATGTACAACTCACACTGTATATACACATACCACATGCAGCCCCTGCACAGTATGACACAGTCATACTGTTATGCCGTGCAAATAACATTTCTTCACTTGAGCCATGTCTCACACATGGGTACTATTTCAGGTCACAGTTATATATTTGTATGTGGCACACACATACATGATGTGTGCATTTCCATTCCTGGTTTGAGCAATGTCATGCATTGTTGTGTACAACACCCACACATGTGCATTCTGTGGGACACACACACATGTGGAATGTGTGTGTTACAAATACAGAACAAACTGTGCTCTGACAGTGGTATGGGACACAGTAGCAGAGTGCACTGTATGCATAACTGTGCAATTTGCCCTGTTTGGCTATACATATGGTGTGGTGGCATCACCTGTGTCTCCTGGGGGAATATGCATCATGTGATGTATTGTCCTAGTTGCCAAAATGACATAATCCCCCACACTTGCAATTACACACACCCTACTACCTCTACAGAGACACACACACACGTGCAGGATCCAAACCCGTACCTGAGTACATCATGACACACGAGGGTGATGCATTAGCACAGCATGCTATTCATACTGCTGGGAAGTTGTATTTCCTAGCCTTTACTTGTTGTGCACTGGCATCATCAGTGTTTGTAAAGGGGAATGGGCATGATGTGGTATGTTCCCATGGGTGACAAAGCTGCACTTTAGTTTCATATGGATGTTCCCAAACACAAACGCACCTCATTCAAACACACACACACACACACACACACACACACACACACACACACACACTTGCCATCTGCTGGATTCAAACCCCTACCTAACTATGTTATGATTCTTAACAGTGATGCATTAGCTGAGCGCGCTATACGAATTATTGTGAAATTTATTGTCGTACACTGTACTTGTAGTGTGCTGACATCATCACTGTTTGCAAAGTGGAATGTGCTTGCTGTAGTTTGTTCTAACTGACAAAATGCACTTTACTTTCATACAGAGCTTCCTATAGACAAACACCCCTCATTCAAACACACACACACTTGCCATCTGCTGGATTCAACCCCCTACCTACCTATGTTATGACTCTTGACAGTGACGCATTAGCTGAGTGCGCTGTACGATTTACTGCGACATGTATTGTCTTACACTGTACTTGTAGTGTGCTGACATCATCACTGTTTGCAAAGGGGAATGTGCTTGCTGTAGTTTGTTCTCCTAACTGACAAAATGCACTTTACTTTCATACAGAGTTTCCCATAGACAAACTCCCCTCATTCAAACACACACAAACACGCACTTGCCATTTGCTGGATTCAAACCCCTACCTAACTATGTTATGATTCTTGATAGTGACGCATTAGCTGAGTGCGCTATACGAATTATTGCGACATGTACTGTCTTACACTGTACTTGTAGTGTGCTGACATCATCACTGTTTGCAAAGGGGAATGTGCTTGCTGTAGTTTGTTCTCCTAACTGACAAAATGCACTTTACTTTCATACAGAGTTTCCCATAGACAAGCACCCCTCATTCAAACACACACGCACACTTGCCATCTGCTGGATTCAAACCCCTACCTTACTATGTTATGACTCTTAACAGTGTTGCATTAGCTGAGCGCGCTATACGAATTATTGCGACATGTATTGTCTTACACTGTACTTGTAGTGTGCTGACATCATCACTGTTTGCAAAGGGGAATGTGCTTGCTGTAGTTTGTTCTCCTAACTGACAAAATGCACTTTACTTTCATACAGAGTTTCCCATAGACAAACACCCCTCATTCAAACACACACACACACACACACACACACACACACACACACTTGCCATCTGCTGGATTCAAACCCCTACCTAACTATGTTATGACTCTTGACAGTGACGCATTAGCTGAGCGCACTATCTGCATTATTGGCAACTCTGCCCTCTCCTGCTGTACTTCAAGGATGCTGACATCATCTCTGTGTACAGACTGCAGTGTACAGCAACTGCAGTGTTGTACTGTTTGCCAAAAGGGACAGTTCTCCCACCCTTGTAACTGCTCACACACTAATACCCCCCCCACACACACACCCACCACTTGCACGATTCAAACCCCTACCTAATTATGTTATGGCACTTGAGTGAAACGCATTAGCAGAGCGTGCTATACGATTTACTGGGAGGTTCCCCTTCTCTGGCTGTACATATAGGGTGCTGACATCATCTGTGTTTACAGGGGGAATATGCAGACACTGGCGTGTTGTACTAGTTCACAGCAGGGACAGTTCTGCCACACATACAATTGCACAGACCGTGCAAGTATCTGTTGCTCTGACAGTGTTTGTGCTACATTATGGCCATAGCTTTCCTTATCTCTATGAACAACTTATGTACTGTGGCAGCTGTATGCATGTGAGTGGGATACAGTCCTGTACATTTATCTCCGTTGTGATTTCACTGTGTACAGTGGACAGATATCTGTATAGTGTGATTTCCTGTATTAACATGCACACACATGCCAGATATGTGTGTTCAACTGCTGAACTGTGAGATGGCATAAGTGTGTGAGCATGCCCAGTGTGTACTTTCCAGGAGTCAACCTGAAGATGCACACACTCCATGCTGTCCTCAGTATGGGGAACATCGATATCTATGCAGTGGCAGAACCCTGGTTCAAGCCTCTGGAGAGCACCCCAGCACTACCAGGCTATAACTCATACCATGCTTTTCAGAAACAACACACGGATGGAACCACAAAAGGTGTGGGAGTGTCCACATTGATCGAGGATATCCACACATCCAGGTTAGTGGCATTGCACGAAGTAACGAAGGCCGTCCATGTGCAACTAACAGTGTCCGCAACTGCTATTCCATGTACAACAATGTCCTACAGACCACACTCTCACAGTCTGGAATCACACTCAGCATTCCTGGGAACATTGCAGAACATGACAATGTCGCCCAATACCATTATAGCATATTGTGTGACTTCAACTACCCAAACATTGACTGGGACCACTACTCAAGCCCCAGCACCTTAACCCACAGGTTCCTGGACATTATGAGCTGAACTGCTATGGAACACGTAGTCACCACTCCCACAAGAGGGGACAACATACTACACCTGTGAATTACCAACATGGGGACTCTATGTCCAACACCAGATGTATATCCCTCATTGGTAAGATCAGACCATACATTAATGTAACTGGATGTGCACATCCCGACCCCACCCCCATGGCAGGACACCTCAGTGAAACACTTCTCAAAAGCAAAAGTCTCCCTTCTCAGGACCAAAGCAGTGTCCTTCAAGGACTCAGGGCCAGTGGGGACTACAGGCCAAATGGAAGATTCCTTTATGAACACATTCTACGGACATCTCCAGGAATGCATGGGTCATGCTATCCCTAACATAACCAAGACCCAATCATCTGCAGGCAGGCGTCCAGTCTGGTGGACCCCTGCCATACATACACTGTACACCAGACGGAGTACGCTACTACATGATAGAGCAAATCCCATAATCATATCATATCTCATAACTCATATCATGCTTTTCAGAAACAACACACGGATGGAACCACAAAAGGTGTGAGAGTGTCCACATTGATCGAGGATATCCACACATCCAGGTTAGTGGCATTGCATGAAGTAATGAAGGCCATCCATCTGCAACTAACAGTGTCCACAACTGCTATTCCGTGTACAGCATCCTACAGACCACACTCTCACAGTCTGGAATTACACTCAGCATTCCTGAGAATATTGCAGAACATAACGATGTTGCCCAATACTATTATAGTATATTGTGTGACTTCAACTACCCAAACATTTACTGGGACCACTACTCAAGCCCCAGCACCTTAATCCACAGGTTCCTGGACATTATGAGCTGAACTGCTATGGAACACGTAGTCACCACTCCCACAAGAGGGGACAACATACTACACCTGTGAATTACCAACATGGGGACTCTATGTCCAACACCAGACGTATATCCCTCATTGGTAAGATCAGACCATACATTAATGTAACTGGATGTGCACATCCCGACCCCACCCCCATGGCAGGACACCTCAGTGAAACACTTCTCAAAAGCAAAAGTCTCCCTTCTCAGGACCAAAGCAGTGTCCTTCAAGGACTCAGGGCCAGTGGGGACTACAGGCCAAATGGAAGATTCCTATATGAACACATTCTACGGACATCTCCGGGAATGCATCGGTCATGCTATCCCTAACAAAACCAAGACCCGATCATCTGCAGGCAGGCGTCCAGTCTGGTGGACCCCTGCCATACATACACTGTACACCAGATGGAGTATGCTACTACATGATAGAGCAAATCCCATAATAGGCAAGGCATCTGTAAGCAGTACTAGCAATATAGTAGAATCCCTCATAAAACCCTCCAAGGACAGCTTCAGAAGACAACTTGCACAGGACACCACAGACAATCTAACTCTCTTGTCCGTTATGTTAGCAACCTGGGATGCAACTTGCACACTTGTTCTGCGTTGATCATAGACTACGGGAAATACACTGAACCCACAGACATCACCTATATCCTGCCAGACAGGTTAGGTGCAGGCTTCTCCACCCCCTCCCCCCAAAATGGGCAGGTATCTATCCTGGCACAGGTCTGCCTGCCAAACATCTGTGATGCTCAGGTGAAGACTGCCCTCTACAACGCAGTAAACACTACTTACATGGGACCACATGACATTCCAGGTTGTGTCCTACATGGACTCTGGCAGGATGTAATCCCCCAAATAACACAGCTGGACATTGTCAGCCTCACTATAGGATATGTGGCCACAGAGTGGCATACAGCAGCAGTGGTCCCACTACACAAAGGTGCAGCATGTATGGACACTGGCAACTATCAGCCCATGAGCCTGGCTAGCTTAGTCTGCAAGGCTATGGAGAGGATTATCATGGAGCTCATACACACAGACATTGGGGACCTGCAGACAATAGAATCTACCCAGTTCAGCTTTGTCAAGGGCAGATACTGCCTTTTGAACCTGGTTGACTTCTTCAAAACATTCACCACAGCCATTGCTGACGGGAAGGTCGCCCACACAGCCTATCTGGACCTTGCATAGGCATTTGACACAATACCCCACTCGGCCATCATAGATGAGCTATCCAGCTGAAATATATACCCCTATGAAACAGGATGAGTCTCATATTGGCCCAATGACAGAACACACAGAGTGAGTGTTGCTGGAGACATGTGGAACCCGCACACGGTCACAAGTGGCATCCCGAAGGGTTCTGTCATGGGACCAGTCTTGTTCGGTATATACTTTGCAGACGTACAGGAAAATGTGTGAGGATTATGACTCACCAACTTTGCAGACGACTGCACACTGGGCCCCATACTTGACTCTCCAGCTGACACAGACATCCGTCACAGCGGTCTCACACAGACAGAGAACCGCTGCCAGAGCCATCTTTTACAGCTAAGTGCAGAAAGGTGTATAGTCATACCCTCAGGCTAAATCATTGTGCCCACTGATTATCACATAGGTTGACACCCATTGAGTACAGAGGCTTTTATTGGGGACCTGGGGACCAACGTTGTTAGCAATCTCTCCTTTGACAACCACATTGCCAGGGTGCTTAGGAAGACCTTCTACATAGCCCACCTCATCAGACAGGGTTTCACATGTAGTTCAAGAGAGGTGATTGTGCCCCTTCATTCTCCCCTCCTCAGGACCATCATAGAATACAATGCCCCTTTTGGGATGTACCATACCCAACACCTGCAGCAATTATGAGGACAACAGGTGTACCTCACCAAAAGGATCACGGGTCTCACACACATGACATATGCTGCTTGGTTACTAAGACCCCAGCTCTACTCAGTTGCATACTGCCTACTACAACGAGATCTATGCCGGACATACAAAGCTATGTCCACTCCAGAATTAATGGGCATGCTCCACCTCAGTGCCTCTACTTCACTTATAGCCACACGCTTGAGGTACTTGAACTACAGCACAGACATACATTGCAGTAGCTGGTGAGACTGGTACATAACACAGAGGCTACCTTCACTCTGGAATAGAAGTCCAGTTCATGTGAGGCAGGGCACCTCACTGTATCTCTGCAAGACATATCTCGACAGGGTGTTCGTCACCCAAACATCCACCACCACAATACATGACACATGCAACACATACATCATTAAATCAGTGTGTCACGGATTCACAGCCCTTAAGGCCAAACACTGTACCTGATACACTAGTACTAGGTGACTCTATAGTCTGACACACTGATGTCTCACTTACCAGGCTGAACATGGAGAGGGTGACTGTGGGCTGCCTGTCGGGAGCTAGGATCTGCCACATAACACACACACTCATGTAAGTGTGAGTACAAATATGACTCCCCATCATTGTCCATGCTGGCATGAATGCCCCGAGACGTACCTCCCTGGAATACATGACACCAGACATAGGGGAGCTCCCTGATTATGTAACCCAGGCTGGTATGACCCTGACCCTGGGCAGCATCATGCCCTCACCAAGACTGATGCCACCATACACTGACACAATGATCAGCTTTGATAATTGCCTCACGTACTGGTGTCATTGTAAGGCGATCCACTGTCTGTCTGCTTGGGATGACATGTTGGGCAAGCCATGCTGCTTCACAAGGGATGGCTTACAACGATATTGGCTAAGGTTGTTGCCACCCCCATAGTGCCTTTTTTAGGCAAGGCTCATCACACAAAACCACCTCCCTAGTACACAGAAATGGACGTAAGTAAGGGTAATGCTGCTCAACGCCAGATGTGTAATTCTCAGGATGTAGGCTCTCAAATCACTCCCCAGTATGGTGAACTTCGACATCTGTGCAGTATCGGACACCTGTTTTGAGGCTCATGACAGCACACCAGTGCTATCAGGCTATACCTCGTAACATGCTTTTCCACTAGATGACCCAGCCCATTCCACAAAGGTAGGGTGAGTGTCCATACTCATCAAGGACACCCACACCTCCAGGTTGGTAGCAACACATGAAGCATCGGACACCATACAGGCGCAACTAACCATAGGCAAACCTAATATACAACTGGTAGCATGTTACATAACATCCTACCAATCTCATGAACCACATTCAGACTTCCTGAAGACACTGGGGGATATCAATGTATCATCAACTACCTTCATACTGTGAGGGTTCAACTACCCTAACATAGATTGGGCACATTAGTCTAGCCATAACACCCTGGCACAGGGGTTCCTGGACTTCATAAATGCAACTGCACTGGAACAGCTAGTCAGATCTCACAGTAGAGGAGATGATATGCTACACCTGATCATCACATTGATGGGGACAAAATGATCCACACCAGAAGTATACCCCTCACTAGTGGGATCTGTCCACAAAGTAATCACCATGGATATACATATCCCACATGCACCACCAACACAACCAACTATAGTGACAACCTTCTGGAAAGGCCAACTTCACTACTCTTCACACTGAGTTGGTATCCTTTATGCACACTGTGCCAGTCAAAGCCACATCCCACAATGCGGAATCTTTCACAACTGTGTTATATGGACATCTCCATGAATGCATGGATCATGCAGTCCCAAATAACTACATCACCCTCTCCACCAAGGACAAGCGTCCTGCCTGGTGGACCTCAGACATGAACAGATTGTATGACACATGAGGGAAGCTACTGCACATCAGAGCAGACTCACACAAAGGGTAGGCATCTGTGAGCGACAGTAGCAGTAAGCTATATTCCCTCATAGCAACATCCAAGGCCATCATTGAGAGGGAACTCACTAAGGACACTAACAATTGGCACAAGGCCACCTTCAGCTATGTGAAGAACCTGGCTGTGACACCTCAGATATGCCCAGTGTTAGTTCACAGCAACAGACAATACACTACACACACCGCTATTGGCAACATTCTGGCTGACAGGTTCTGTGCAGGTTCTCACCTCCCTCACCCCCACAGGATGAAATAGTTATCACAGCTGACTGTAATCTCCCTGTCATCTCAGTTGTCCCTGTGAAAGCAGCCCTCAGCACCTTACTACAGGATATGTACCTGAACACTGGCGTACAGCAACAGTGGTCACACTCCACACAGGAGGCAGCTCTACAGACCCTGGGAAATACCACACCATCAGCTTAAACAGCCTGGTCTGCAAAGCTATGGGGAGAATAATTCTGGAACTCATCAACAGAGACATTAGGGACCTACAAACACTTGATCCCACACAGTTTGGATTTGTATAGGGCAGATCCTGCCTTTTGAAACCGATTATTTATCCTAAACAGTCACTAGAGCCAGTGATGGGGACAAAGCAGTCCATACAGCCTACCTGGACTTAGCTACAGCCTTGGACACACTACCCCACTCAGGCATCATAGCTGGCTCAGCAGCTTACATGTAACACATATGTCACTAGATGGGTTGCAAACTGGCTACAGGACAGCACACATACCATCATACTTGCTGGTGCCATATCAGACTCACAGCTACTCACATGTGGTGTCCCACAGGGCTCTGTCCTGGGACCCCTCTTGTTCGGCATTTATTTGTCAGATGCTGAAGCAGATATGGGAGGGTTGTGGCAGATGTAGTTCCCAGATTAATGCATACTGGGCAACATATTCGATATACCAGCTGACACACACTTCCTACAGACTGGGCTCACAGAGACGGACAACTGGTGGACAGTCAAGCCCTTAAAATAAATGCAAATGAATGTATAGTCATCCCCTTTGAGAAAAACAAGGTACCCACAACGTATCACATGGACAGTTATCCACTGAGTACAGGAATAGTGATCAGAGACCTGGGGACTCATGTCGACAACAAACTCTCATTTGACACCCACATTGCTAAAGTGTTTAGAAACACAGTCTACCTTGTATACGTTATCATGAGGGGAGTCACATCCAAATCGGTGTAGCTCATTTTACCCTTATACTCCTTCCTTATCAGACACATGATTGAATACAATGCCCCATTTGGTATGTACCTCACCCAGCACCTGCAGCAGCTGGTGGGACCACTAAAGTACCTCACCAAGAGGATCAAGGGTCTACAACATATGTGATATTCTGCCAGACTAAATAGACTCCAGCTCTAGTCAGTAGCATGCCGCCTGGCCAGTGGTGATCTGTGCCTGACGTACACAGCCATGTCCAATGTTGATGTGATGTACATGCTCCACCTGGTAAGATTCACATCCTTCGGGAACACAGGGGCCAAACACTTAAGCATACACACAGGTATGAATAGTACATGCTGGGGGCATAGATTCATAACCCACAGGCTTCCCATGCTCTGCAACAGACTCCCAGTTCATGTTAGGCAGAGCCCCTCACTGACAGTCTTCAAGGAAAGCCGTGATGAGTACATGGGAGAGCATGTGTTTACCCCGGGCATCACCTCTGTATCAGTACTAGACAGGGGCACAGTAAACTAATTAATGTATGTATAGGGATCTTCACTGTGTCACTACTAGACAGAGGCACAGTATTGTAAATGTATTCTGTACCAGTACACGGGGTGGCGAAAGCAAGATCACTATGGCTAGGCTTACATATGCCCAAGGGCAGATAGCCTAGTACTTCACTATGACACTGTGGACTATGGATGGGGAATCGTAGTTTTGTCTCAGGGATTACTCCCATGTCACTATTACACAGATGCACAGTAAACTAGACCTTATAAAGGGCACGGTATACTGAACTCAAGGGGTGGCGTGAGCCATACAGACTCAGCCTAGACTTAGCATCACACAAGGGCAGATAGCCTAGTATGTACCTATGAACCTATATGTTGGGAACTGTGGTCCGCCACATTTGTGTTTCTGTATGGACCTCATCTACGCTTCACATGTACGGTTCAGTGTTGGACATCAGGTTGTGTTCTTGCTGGCCAACTACTTTGTGTGTGAACCTACCAGGCATTATGCTGTGCCTGCAGGTTTGCCATGGAATAGTTTGCATACAATTGTCAACATCCTGTTTGACTGTACACACTTGTTTGCCGTATAGTGTACTAGTTCAGTACTTTCACAGACAAATGGTATTATTAATGTGTTCTTCTGAGCCTTGAACTAGGTTTCTGTTCCAGGTCAGATATTACCATGCTCCATGCTGGGGTGTGATTGGTCCACATGCATCTGTGTTGGTCTGCATGAATGCTTGTGTTTCCAGCCTTGCCTATTCAAGACACTGTGGGGGTGCCAACAGCCTTAGCCAGTATCCACACAGCCAGGTGTGCTGTGTGGGTGCCATCCCTGGCAGGTGGTGCATTCTGTCTTGGCCAGCATGTCATCCGAGGCTGTCAGACATTTATTTCCTGTGACTTGCATAACTACTTCTGCCAATTATTGTACTGGGTCATATCTTCATAGTGTGGCATGGTGCTGGGTGCAGGTGGGCTGTTGGCAGGGATGTCATGTTTGCATATACTGGACAGTGTTACATGGCTTAACACATGACAATCTTGGCTCAGGTGGTGCTGCAAGCCTGCCTATGTCAGATGCACATACTACACCCCCTGTACATGTTTGACTACAGGTTGTGTCATGTTAGGCATCCCTGTTACTATATTAGTGTGATGGATAGGAGTATCATTCCCAGGGTTCCTACTGTGCCAGTGTATGCGCTATGCGTTGCCTCTTCGCCAAGGCCAGGGCATACTGGGCATGCCTCCTTCTGCCTACTGGGACAGGCTCTGGTTGTTCCTCCTCCGAGTCACGCTCGGCCTGTGGTGGCCATGGCAATGGTGGGGCGCTGCCTGGCCCACCCCTCTGCTGGCCCTGCTGCAGCTGTTTCCGCAGGATCATGTTATGTAGCATAGCACACACCATGACAATTTGGGTACATGTAGTTGGTGTGTACTGCAAGGCTCCACCAGATGTGTCCAGACACTGGAACCGTGACTTGAGCAACCCAAACACGCGCTCTATTACATTTCTTGTTTGTGCGTGTGCCTCATTATGGCGGTCTTGTTCAACTGTGTGTGCATTTCTGATGGGCATCATCAGCCACGGCTCAAGTGCATATCCAGCATCCCCCAGTAAGTGACCGTGTGAGATGTCCCCAGTGGCAAATGACTGGTACAGCTGCGTCAGATGCCAGATATGGGAGTCATGGTAGCTTCCAGGGCAGCCAGCACACGCATTGGTAATTATGCCCTGGGCATCACACACGACCTGGCAGTTGATGGAGGGGAAGCCCTTGCGGTTGATGTAGGCCCTACCCCACTCACCAGCCGGTGCCTTGATGAGTATGTGCGTGCAGTCAATTGCACCCACTACCTCAGGGTATTCCGCTATTTGCTGGAAGAGACGCATATTCCTGGCCAATGCCTCATGGGAGTTGGGGAAGTATATGTGATATCTGACATGTGCTGACATGGCATCCAGGAACTGGTGCAGTACCCTGGATGCTGATGCCTGTGAGATCCCCATCATATCACCAGTTGGTCTCTGGAAGGTACCTGTTGCTAGTATTCTTAGGCCAACACATACCTTTGTTTCGACTGGGATGGGTTCCCCTCTGTTGGTTCTGTGTGTGAGGCTTGGCCTGCACAGCTCAACAATTTGCTGCAGGAGGTCTCTGTCCACTCTATAGTGCTCCACTATCTCCAGCTCATGTAACCCCTGGTAGGTAACCCTGGGCCTATACACTCTTCTCCGTCTCCTCACTGTGGGTTGTCTGGCAGCATTTGCATTGTCACCACCCTCAGCAAGTCGCCTATGTCTTCTTATGACAGCTATGGCAGCCCCTAGCATTTTTGGTCTGAGTGAAGCTTTTTCAATTTTCACTTCAATAGCGTGCTCCTGTGTTGCAGTGTCTCTTGAGAGAAGCATACTGCAGTGCTGTTTGCAGAGTTTTAAAGTGCTGGGCTGGGCTAGGATTCTGCCTGTGTAATTGCCTGCTTCTAATTGTTTTCACCTGCAAGCTCCAGCAGTATTCCCTATGAACTTTCTACTAGTTCTGTTGCTTCCTTTTTCCTCTCTGATTCCTCTGGGTGGAGAAAATGTGCATACTAGTGAAAACACGCTCACAGTGCCTTATACGTGCACACACATGCTTCCACGGAGTTTACTCTGCTTATTCGGGTTAAAACACGCGCACACCAGCGCAAACAGTCTTAGAAGTCTGTATACACGCTCCCACATGCTTAGTGTGACTTACACGCGCGCACCACCACTTACACGCGCGCACACTGCCTTCCTCGCACCCCCTGGCGCGCACACACGCGCATGCATGCACTGCAAGAAACTTTGGGTCTAGCAAGAGTGTACACCTTCCATTTCTTGGCTTTCCCATGCTTTGCTTGTGGCACACCCCTTTCCATGATGTGTGTCTGACATCTGTCACATAACACTGTTCTCCAATACACTGCATTTCTTTCAGACATTCCCCCCTGTGATATCATCTATCTCTTACTCTGTTCCACCCCCTTTTGTAAGTCTTACACTACACGGAATGTGCTCATTTGCTATGTGACAGTGTGATTCAGTATCCTCACATTCATTTACATAGGATTGCCTACTAATGCTTAGTTACATGTCTTACACTTGGCTTCCCCCCTTAGCAACCACTAAACGGTGGCCATCTTGTTTTAGGTCTCCTGGTCCCTGCATTGTACCTTCATGTATTGCATAAAACACACATCTCTGGGTTTACATCCTTCATTTTTATGTTTCATGAAACGCACCCCGTTTGCGCGGGGTTGTGCTACGTTTAAATATCGGCGATCGCCGAAACAAAATTATTAATTTCTCATTTTTTGCATCGGGGTTCCTTGCCTATGGCCACATATTTGGCCATTGGCATGCTGCCTCAGTCATATGCACGCTTTATTTGGAGCTGACATGGCTCCAGTGTGTTATCTGCAGAAACGTACTCAGTTGTCAACTGAGTACATTTCTGCAGCTAACACGTCTGTTACACGGGCCGGGTTTGCCTTCGTGGATCGCCCAAATACCTCATTTGCATGCCTTTTGGCTGCAGATGGGGTATTTAGCATATCCACGCCCACTCCGTGTAAGAGACGTTTTAGCTGGTCTCTTACACGGAGTTTAGGGCTGTTCCTGGATCGCGAGGCTTGCACAGAGTCTTACACGTCTCTTAAACTCCGTGCAAGCCTTTGTGAATCTGGCCCAAGCTCAATTCAATGATTTCTGGCACTCAGATTTGTGAAATATAGAAGTAATATGAACCAAAGTTACCATTAATGAGCTTATTATTGACATATTCCTTTTAATACTGTTTGTAGCTATAACTTATCAGACAATGTCAGTTAAACTTAAAATTACTTAGTGACTTAAATATGAAAACTTACTGAAAACAAGATGCTTTATAACAACTGTTAGGGCCTATTTCATCTGTAAAAGGAAGTAAAGTTTTACTTATCAGCAGATGCTTTGAGAGATTTGTTGCTGGTTGCAGGAGTAGTTTCAGTGTTTTGCTTAATTTTTTCCCTCTGTCTATGTGCTTTTATCCAAGGATCTATTTAAAGAGGTGAAAGAACAGTCCATGTCTTCTGGGGTGGAGATGAAGTTATTTATTTATTTTTTTTTATAAAAGCAGTGGCTTCATCTAAGCTATTAACTGTTCTTGCTCCATTAGTAAGATGTATTTTTAATCTAGCTGGATATAAAATCTGTGCCATGATATTATTTTGTTTCAGAAGTTTAATTAGTGGCCAGCATTTTTCCTCATATCCAATACCTTTGGGGAGTAGTAATTATCAAATTTAATATTACTTTCTTTGAATTTTAAAGGGGTGTTCCTCTATGCAGACTTTAAAACAAAATATTTATCTATGTAGGATAAAAGTTTCAGAGCTACTGATCTTGGTGGGGAAGAAGAAGAAAAAGTTGATGCTGGCTTACCAATGGCTCTGTGGTATCTCTTTATTCCATAAGAGAAGCCATCTTTAAGTCCAGTAACGCAGGAATCCAGGAATTTAAAAAGGTGATAATGTCTTCTCCTTCACCTTTTTCATGGAGACCAAATATTGTTATATTGAACCTCCTTTCTCAGTTCTCAAGGTCATCAAGCTTGTTTAGCAGCCAGGTGTTTTGATTTAGTAAAAAGTCAGTCCCCAGGATTCATGAAGCTCGGCGCAAGGCCGGCGTAAGGCTTGTGCTGGCCGTGCGGCGTAGATATGGAGTAGTCGTGCCATATGCATAGTAATGAAGGTGCGCAGCCACCACAGCCACGCACATAGGAAATGTGAGCGAGTGCATGGGGCTTATCGAAGTTGCACAGGGAGGCGTGTCAATGTCGGCTGTCGATGAGCAACCTAAACTGCTGAATATTATATTCCACCTGCAATAGTAATCACACCTATCAGTGTCCGTGGAGACTGAAACGCATACAAAGCATGCAAGATAGTCCCTGCGAACAGAAAATGAAGAAGCAAACACAAATGCACGGTAGGGAATAAAGGGTCCCTACCCTTGAACAAATGACATGAAAACCGTGTGCCCATAGTCCAACGTAGTGTTGATAGCTATACCATGTGGAAGTAAAACGTAGCATATGTTAGGGCGCCGCCAGGAGGTACGTCCAGCCCAATGCAGAGGGTCACCAGCTGACCCATAATGTGAGGGAGGGTACATAGCTGTGCAGATGTGTCCATAACAAAATACACGGGGAGAAATGTAGATATATGTAGTGACCATATGCCCGAATCATATCCCATAAGGGATGTAATAGTCACATACAAAAGGTATGTCCGTATTCCACATACCAAATGTGATAGGAAATAGAATACGCATGTAAACAAAACAGAAGGAGCATAGAAACAGCAACAACAATAAGGACACAGGCCGAAAGGAACAGTATGATCCATACCGTCGACTAAGAATACCACCTGTCCCACTTTGCGAGCGAAAGTCCCTCTGTGGGCAGGTGTGTCCCGACACAAACTGGTAAACATGGCAAATGTCCATAGATTATAGGACATAATTATCCCTCAGACGTCATGTAATAGTTGCATTAAACAGTTTCTTTCTGTACGTATATTACATAAATGTCATAAGAAACAGAATAAGCCACCGAAATGCTACAAGACTAAGCTGAGATATAGGGAAGAATTCTAAGTTCTATCTGCCAAACTGACTGTCGGTATGTGTTGGCCTGTAAAATGTGCTGTGTTCACCGCAAATGTCACACTGTGGCCAATTGAAAAGGTGGAAACACTAACGTTGACTGTGGGGAGGCATTGTCCACATCAGTCGGATATGTGGAAGGAATGGCATGGACATAGGAAAAGGTGCCATCCTACCAATGAGTACAACAGGTTTGCAAAATCCGGAAGTCAGCGGTAGAAGCCGAACTTGTATGTGACACAGTCAAATGGGTAGTACCCGGGTATACCAACCAAATAATGAAAGTGAAGTATGGGCATGTACGTACGTGTGTGAGATATAGCACGTGGAAAGCAAACATGGCAGGGTAGTCCACACAACCATAAATGTAGCCAACACATGTAGGGTAGTCAATGTGCTACTCTGGCCGTGTCATGGGCCAACCCAAAATAGTAATCTATCGGGTGTGAGGAATTTGCGTGCGAGGGTGGATGGGTAATGGTAAAATCTGCAAAGGCGGTACTGTGTCATATGCAGAAAAGGTGAACCAGAGGTGTACGAGGGGGCAGCGGGTGAAGTGGAAAGAAACACAAACACATGGAGAAACAGTTGCAGGTCAGGCAGACAGGCCATAGTGTAGAACACAAACCCACAAACATGAATATGGAAATGTGCGATACAAATGTATAGATATGTCACCGTCACATACCCACAGATTGGTCCTGATGGAACTGGCCATAACAAATGCAACACACCTGGATGCATAATGGCCTACACAGCATACCCTTCACATCACACAACCCACCCCAGTACCAGAACGTCCACCAAATCCAGCCGCACTTGGCCTATTGGTTCATTGCAGACACAGCTACACATATTGACCCCTACGCATATGTAGTAGGTATTGTCACCCTAGGCAGTTTCAGGATTGGAAACCATGTATCCCCTGCATGTAAAACCCCCTGCAAATTTTCGTAAAGCCAAAAGAATCTTCGATATCGGTCTTGTTTTGGTTTTGTCCAATTTTTGGGATATCCCTCATGGGATAACTAACCAGTGTAAATAGTAGAATGGGTATGACGACATGATGTCCAAACCTGTAGATATCTGGACACAAGTTAGAATGTGAAGTAGAGGTCCATGACACTGTCCATACCTACGTGGTCATGCATAACCTACTACCCAGGATAAAACACCTTCCCGTGATGCACGTGTTCCGACAGGAATAGGCGGGAGAATATATTGCACACATTCGCATAGTGGCAAACAGCATAAGGGTGAGGAAGACACTGGCGTTAACAGGATAACCCTGATCAAGTGTGAGGGATACTGTCTGTGTGCAGGCGTGACCAGCCATACCTGTCAATCTGTGTGAGCTAGATATCTGGACAGAGCCGTGAATACAAGTGAGACAAAGGTCCAAAAGCAGGTACAATTTTCAAAGATAGCTCTTAGAATTTATTCATTTATTTTCAGTTTGAGTACCGGGGAAGTCCACTGGGCCAAGAAGTGCCCATTTTCAGTGGAGGCCCGGGGAGCAAAGCTCCATAAGCAAAATAAGGAATTAAAGGTTACATAATGTTAAAGGTAAAATACAAGAGTAAAATTCATACAGTCAGGAAATACACATACATAAAATGTGCAAATTCAGATTTTTCTAGTGGTAATACAGATATTTACAATATTTACATACTTGGAGTCAAGTGAGTGTCAGCGAAGTCTGGTTAAGCTTGAGGGTAGAGAGGAGCAGGGGTATGGAGAGCTCAGAGGAGAGAGATCCCTAGAATTTATATCAGGTGAAAGCAGGAACATATCCATTTGGATGGATAAACATAAAAATATTATAGAATAACAGTTTGCACAATGGCATTAATGTCTGGAGTATGAAGTCTGAAACTCAACTGTCTGCCAGCACGTTCCAACTTCTGTCTTTAATGCTGAGCTACTGCTGTGCCAGAACACAACAGCATATTTCAAAGGTCCATACCATGTCACTCAACTGTCTAGATATTCGCAGAATGACCAGAGTGCTGGCTGATATTGTTGTTGTGTGCCTCCGACAATCTGTGTCTGTCCGGTAAATAGCTGAAGATTGACTTCACTAAATAATGAGAATTATTTTGAGTTTAAGACTCCACATCCTGCAGAAAAGTCATGCTAATGCAAAACCTAGTATTCTATCAACATCCTAACCTTGTAAGGACAATAGTTAAAATGTGTCCCTATTACTCCCCCCATCATGTAGGGTTTGTGCAGATTTGTTGCTCTAAGAGGTTGAGAGCTATGGTCCGTACATATTTACAGTAACAACCCTTCACATTTGTGTAATGTACAACTGCATACCTGTAGTCACATCATGTTCAAGATAATAATCCCCGTATGAATGAATACAGGTAATAGTCAAATGTGAATGGGAAAACACCTCACCGTGGAGTATGGACTGTAACAACCCCACCCATAATATGTATTGCCAACAGAAGAAGCTGCTGACAGGTGCCCAAACACCTGTGTCTATAAATACAGGTAAAAAGTTCATAATAGGGAGAAACTACCTGTCCCTATGCTTCGTCTGACATTTGAACTCGGCCAGGGAAGTTCCGTTCAGCAGGCAGACAAGCCTAAACCCAGATCACTACATGAACACCCTGACAATCAAAGACCTGTATGTGTCACGACTATATGCCTTGGTGTTCTGCATATCCTTGGAGTGATTAACAACACAGCTGGGGTCCACAGCAGTAGGCAATAGGGAATGTGTAATATGTAGTACCATGTTTTTCCCAGCAGGAGAATGGATGCCTGTGTTGTAAGTGAAGTGGTGAGGCATATGTTGATGTAGATAAGTAGTATGGGTATGCATATCAATGAGGCAGAACAGCAAGAGAATAGTGTTTCCGGCATCCGGCCAATGTGAATGCAGTCCCAGTTGACCTACGATCACTGCACATATAACTTTAAAGTATAATGAATGCGTTCGTGCTGTACACACATTTAAATATGTAAAGGTGAACGTGTGTTTCGCATCAGTCCATAAACCGGACTTTACAGATATGTAAGTGTTACTGTCAGAAGTATGAAAGCACAAATATCTATTAAACATATGTAATCCACAATATGGATATGCAAGTGCGCCTGCGCGTGTGTAATCCGCTCACAGCATAGCAAATGAATGCTGTTTCCTCCACGTTATATATACATGGCTCAAACCTGTTAACCCCGTAAAGTATGAAACTGGACAAAGCCATGCAAACTACTGGTACAAATAGGGACAATCCCCAGATATGTGCCAGAACAAACATAGAAAGTGGATAGAATAACAGGTGTGTCAGTAGCATGGATTCTCTGAAGGGTATGAAGTCGTAACCTGAACTGCTTGTCATTATTTTCCAACATCAGTCTTTAATGAAATGCCACTAAATTGCCAGATAGACACAAGGTTATGAAAAACAGAACGCAGATAAGAGGCAAACAGCTGTACATTCTGCAACAATCTGTACAGTTGAAAGGTATGATATGGATATAGATATATGTGTATACACATAATCCACAGACGTAAACCAAAGCAAATTATGAAATGACAAATGTACATGTATATATGTATACACAACAAGCATATGTCCCTGTAGATATAACACATGTACATAAATAGGCCACGGTATAGCTATTATGGATAGACAGACAGACATGCATGAAAGGGGAATAAACCGCTGTTTTCAAAACCATTGTCCGGAAAGTACCAGTGTGACAGGCCTGCAAGTTCTACACTTTAAACATGAATATAGGTGTCCATTGCAGGACCCCAAAAATTGATCCCATACGAAGCGCAAACTGTCATTGATGCAAAGGAAGTCACAGCAACAACTACGATATAGCTGTACATGCAACAGTAGGAGGTGCAAGGGTAATAACACATGTGTCGATAGAATGTATGATGTATGACCCGATATCCGGAGAGTGGGGAGTGCTGAGAAGCGTCTTCACACTTTATTATCGCTCACATTAAACATGTCTAATGGGTACTGTGGAGGGGTGTCAGGTATGGGAATCATGGGTATGCAGAAATGGGCCTAGGTGTTGGTTGGCACATATTTATTAGGTCCGCCCCATGGGAGTGATGTGGGTATAGCACACGCCTATATTCTCCAAAAAGGTTCAAACCATCTACTGGATATTGTGTAAACCATTAGGGGAAAATGTAGGGACCTATATCAGTGTCATGTAGGCGATTATCATGGATGGACATGCGTACGACCAAGATGGTAACCATACCTGCCAAACTGTCAGAATAAGACAGCTGGACTAAGGCATAGTTCATGAAATACAAATAGGGACTATATTAAATATATCCCAGACAAAGTCAGAACATTGAAAGAATAATGGCGTAGTCAGGAATATGAATGTTATGATGGTTAGTAATCATGACATAGAAATGTCAGTCATTATCATCTAACTGCACAGTCCATAATGCCTTGCCAGTAATTTACCAGAAAGGCACATTATTATGACAAATGTAACAGGATCATAGGTCAAACCTCAGGTCGTTTACCCATAATGTGCACAGGTGAGAGGTATTAAGGTAACCTGTCCTAAATAAATGAACAGAACTAGTGATACTAGGTGAACAGGTTAGAAGAAAGACGTCAGGACAAATGACAAAACATGTACAAGTCTAAAGCATGTACCTCGACAAATGTTAATGACAACGTATGCCCTGTGAAAGTCAATGTGGAAGGTTAACAGACTCAAAAGAAATGTGTCCCTCAGGGTGTCATGCAGTGTCACCGATACAGTGTCCAGTCCCCCATACTCATACGTGAGCGCTGCCACTGACGGAAAGCACAAATACCGGCATACACATAAGGTACATGATAGAATTATTAGTGTGGATAAGCACCTGTTGGCCTTTGTGAGGAATACAACCCTCTGGATGGGTGTGTCCTGCAATGTAAATGTAATGGCATCTGGCCTGTGATGCCCATTGTGCGTATTGGTGTAAGAAAATTGATATCCTGTATCAGAAACATACTTCGCAACTGTACAGATTTGCGCAGAATGTGCAGAGTTTTGCCCCATATGTTTGGTGTGTTCCTCTTAAAATCTGTACCTTTCTGGCAAATACCTGAGAACTGAAGTCATTCAATAATGACAAACATTTGAGTTTAAGACTCCAAATCCTCAGAAAAGTCATACTAATGCAGAACCTATTATTCTGTCAACTATCTACGTTTGTAAGAGCAATATTTAAAATCTGCCCCTATTTGTCCCCCCATCATTTTAGGCTTTGTCCAGATTTTTGCTCTTGGAGGTTGAGAGGTATGATCAGAAATAGATACATGTCTGAGGAAACAGCACTGTCGACTGCAACATAACTCAGAAGGTATAAAATTGCTGCAGTAGGAAGTTCAGTATTGACCGCAGGTATGTGCTGACATGTCAAATGACACAGCAGTCTACATGACATACCCATAGGGCTGTCACCTTTACAAATGATGGCAGTGGGACATACCCACAACCATGCGCACACCACAAATAGACATAACACACAGCAAAGCCTAGGCTATGATACACTAAGCCTCCGGCGTGTACGAGTAGAGTGATAGTACAGCAAGGAAAGATGTCTACCAAGCTATTCAGCAAACTCCTGTAGGGGCTTGTAAGACGGCTCGTAACACGAACATTGCACAGACAATGTTGGCATTTGCAACATACCCCATTTGTATGTGAAAGCTATGCAAATATGTGATGCATGAAACAGTCAGCTGTCCATGCCAGAGCAGTGTTATGTGTAGAAATGTACCTGGATTATAGGTTCATAGGTTCATACTAGGCTATCTGCCCGAGGGCATTTACAAGCCTAGCCCATCATTTTGTGGCTTACGCCACCCCTTTAGTATGGGGAACTATCCCATTATTATGCTGTGCCTCTGTCGAGCAGTGACACTGAGGTAATCCCTGGGGTATATCTGCGATCTCCCATCCATTGGTCAAGATTTCTCTTGAACAAGGCCAGCGAGGTGCTCTGCCTCACATATACCGGGATTTTGTTCCACAGCATAGGGAGTCTTTGGGTGATGAATCTATCCCTCCAGCACATCCTATTAATAGCCGTGTCGAGGTATAAGTCTCCCGCCCTTGTGGCTCTGACGGATCTAGATTTTTTGAGGTGAAGCATATTCATCAAATCTGGGTTTGACATGGCCTTGTATGTCAGGCAAAGGTCACCTCTGAGCAAGCGGTAAGCGACTGAATAGAGCTGGAGTTCTTTCAGTCGGGCAGCATAGGACAGATTTTTGAGACCCCTTATCCTTTTGGTGAGGAACTTTTATGGCCTCTCCAGCTGCTGCAAGTGTCGGGTTAGATACATTCCGAATGGGGCATTGTACTCAATCATTGGTCTGATGAGTGATGAGTATAGGGAGACTATGACCTCCCCTGATCTAGATGTGAATCCCTTCATGATAAGGTGGGCAATGTAGAAGGTCTTCCTAACTACTTTAGCTACATGGGTGTCGAATGACAGGCTACTGTCAACCTGGGTCCCCAGGTCCCTGATAACTTCTTCTGTGCTCAGTGGATTGCCACTTATATGGTAGCTAGGGGTAACCTTGTTTTTCCCGAAGGGTATGACTATGCATTTTTTGGCATTTAACTTTAGGCCATGGCTCTGGCACCAGTTATCCGTTTCTGTGAGACCCTTCTGAAGGATATCTGTGTCAGATGTGTTTTCGACTACCGAACCCAGTTTGCAGTCATCTGCAAACTTTGTCAGCCATAACCCTCCTGTGTTTGCTTGTACTTCGGAAAAGTAGATGCCAAACAAGAGTGGGCCCAGGACTGAGCCCTGTGGGACACCACTTGTGACAGGCTTTGAGTCTGACATGGCGCCAGCAACTCTGACCCTGTGGGTTCTGTCACTCAGCCAGTTTGCAACCCATCTTGTGATGTATGGGTTAACATTTAAGCTGATGAGTTTTTCAATGATACCCGAGTGGGGTATTGTATCGAAGGCCTTTGCCAGATCGAGGTAGGCTGTATGGACTGCCTTTCCCTCATCAATGGCTTTGGTGACTGTTTCGAAAAAGTCAACCAAGTTTAAAAGGCATGATCTGCCTTTGACAAAGCCAAACTGGGTTGGATCCAAAGTCTGCAAATTCCCTATGTCTTTATTTATGAGGTCCATTATGATCCTCTCCATGGCTTTGCAGATAAGGCTTGTCAAGCTAATGGGCCGGTAATTTCCAGGGTCGGTGGAGGCACCGCCTTTGTGAAGTGGAACCACAGTCGCAGTGCGCCACTCCCTGGAGTGCGTATCCAGAGGTGAGACTATGATTAAACAGCTGTCCTAGCTGTGGGTTTAATTCCTCGTTGAGTTCGTGGAGCACACAGCCGGGGACACCATCAGGTCCCATGGATGCTGTGTTTTTTGCTTTGGAGAGAGCAGTTCTCACTTGGGCGTTAGAGATGTTTGGGGGGCTGCAATCGTTTGGTATAGATATCTCTCCTTTTGGGGGGGTGAAGTTTGCACTGATCCTGTCAGCCAGTATGTTGGCAATGTCTGTAGGATCAGTAATCTTCACATCATTTTGGACTAGTTCTGAGCATATCTGGGAGTTTCCTCCCAGGTTTCTGACATAGCTAAAGAAGGCCTTATGATTGTCTTTTGAGTCTTTAGCTATTTTTCTCTCAAAATTTGCTTTGGATGATTTTATGAGAGCTCTTAGTTTTTTACTTATAGTGATCAAAGGTGTCTTACCTTTTAAGGATTTTGCTCCATCTTGTAGTAAATTCCTCCTTTTGTTGTGGAGTTTGTTTATGGCTGGGGTCCACCAGACTGGACGCTTGCCTTTGGTACAAAGAGTCTTTGTTTTGCTTGGGATTGCCTTATCCATGCAGTCCTGCAGGTGCTGGTAGAAGGCATTTGTAAGTGATTCAGCGGCTTGAGTACAGTTTTCCGCCGGCTCGGGGGCCTTAAAAGAGACCACACTAGTCTTTAGAAGTGTGAAGTCAGCTTTCGAGAAGCTCTTTACTGTGGTCTTTTTTATTTCAGGTGGGGGTGGGATGAGGACCTCCAGCGAGATTAGTTTGTGATCTGATCTCACCAGTGAGGGGTATACTTCCGGTGTTGAACATTGTGCTCCCATGTTCGTGATGATGAGATCAAGTATGTTTTCTCCTCTTGTGGGGATGGTGACCAGTTGTTCCATGGCATTTGAGTTTATGAATTCCAGGAACTTTTGGGCTAGGGTGTTTGGGCTTGAGTAGTGTTCCCAGTCTATATTAGGGTAATTGAAGTCACCTAGTATGATGGTGTTTGGAGATACATTTATCCCTCCAGTGTTTTCAGGAAAGCCATGTGAGGTTCCTGAGTTTGTGAGGGTGGCCTGTAACATGCTACAATTTGCAGAGCAGTCTTGCCTATGGTTAATTGCACCTGGATGGTCTCCGATGCATCATGCATTGCCACCAGTCTTGAGGTGTGGGTGTCCTTGATGAATATGGATACCCCCCCTCCTTTCTTGGTATTGTCCATATTTTGGGGCGGAACGCATGATATGAGGTAAAACCTGATAGTGCTGGGGTGCTCTCAGGAGCCTTGAACCAGGTTTCTGTCACAGCACAGACATCGATGTTCTCCATACTGAGAAGGGCCTCGAGTGCGTGCATCTTGAGATTTAGACTTCTGGCATTGAGCAGCATTACCCTTAGTTTTTCCTTTTTGTGTTCTAGGGTGGTAGGTTTAGAATTTGAGCCTTGCCTAAAAAGGCACTATGGGGATGGCAAGAGCCTTTGCCAATATCCGAATCCCAGGGTGACAGGTGCAAGCCGCC
>NC_056726.1:1697495760-1697512923 GCF_019279795.1 Protopterus annectens | reverse complement strand
TTGTGATTTGGATATCGTATTAGCATAAATGTTCTGATGGGTACGAAGTGTGCATCTCAACTGTCTGTCATTATTTTCTCACGTCGATCTTTGTTGATTCACCACTAGTTTGCCAGAAAAATGCAAAGTTATTAAAAACAGACCCTATATATATGAGGCAAAAATGTGGACATTCTGTGACACTCTTACGTTTGAGGGGTACGATGGCGCCCACTGACATGTTGTAAGTACTGACAAGTTATGTGACAGCCTTGACATCCTGCTGCTACTCTGACTTGTTACAACCTGCTGTTCTACAAGCCACCATCCAGGGTTCTCAGAAATCTGTACTGTCCATATCTGTGGCCTCCTATCAATCCACTGTGTCTGGCTTTGTCCAGCTTTCCTGCAGTAACAAATAATGCATGCAAAATAGTAGATGCAGCCAGTCTCGAACCATGAGCACCATCAACCGTGGCAATGTACTTATCCCACTAAGCCACGACAGGGATCAGACAGTGCAATTTAATTCCTGACACCAACCACAGACATACATAGCACTTTGACCCCTGCATATTGTGGAAATGCAATATGTCACCAGGTTGATTTGGACAGCCCTGGGAATGTGTGGTCTGCTGCTATTACATTTCAAACATAATTACTGCAGTTGTATGGGAACACGGGTGTACTTGAGTTAGGTAACTCTAGCATTGACAGTCCAGCATATGTCCTATGACCCCACTGTTTAAAATTCCCTTGTATAGTGCATTGGATTTTGCTGGCCTGGGGCCTACTGCATATTATGGGGCGGCCAGTATTGGGAGAGAGGTCCTGTTGTCCCACATAGGTTTCAGTTTTCTGCAGCTATCCCAGTAGCCCACTCTATTCCCTTGCATACATGCGGCAGGTCCATACCTATGCTACCGTAGTGTAGTACCCCATACATTTGTTGTAATGAAGAGTGACTTACCTTGTTCCTACAGTACTGGATATAACAGTGTTTCAGGGCTGACTCTGTCACATGCACGCAGTACACAGCCAATACATGTTGAGGGATAGGTTGTGTGCTGTGGTTGACATCCTTTTTAGTATGTATGTGAGTCGGAGTGAGGTGTCACTCCTTAGTTCCTAGGATGTCAGTCCATGTACTATGTGTTGCCTCTTTGCCAAGGCTAGGCCATACTAGGTACATCTACGTCTGCCTACTGGGACAGGCTCAGGGGGTATCTCTTCCAAGTTCTCCTGTGACTGTGGGGATATTGACATTGGTGAGGGGCTGTGTGTCCCTTCCCTGTGATGTTCTTTCTGCAGCTGTTTCCGCAGGATCATATTGTGTAGCATGGCACATACTGTGAACATGTGTGTACATGTGGCTGGAGAGTACTGCAGAGCTCAAGCAGATATAGCAAGGCAGCAAAACCGTGACTTGAGCAGCCCAAACACATGCTCTATGATGTTCCTAGTTTGTGAGTGTGCCTCATTATGGCGTTCTTCGGTAGGTGTGTGTGAATTTCTGATGGGTGTCATCATCCACAGTTCCAGTGCATAGCCAGCATCCCCCAGTAGATGGCCGTATGAGATGTCCCCCTTGGCAAATGTCTTGTACAGCTGTAATCTGTGCCAGATGTGGGAGTCGTGATAAATGCCAGGGCTGCTAGCCCACACATTCATGATAATGTCCTCAGCATTGCACATGCCCTGGCAGTTGATGGAGTGATACCCTTTGCAGTTGATGTAGACTCTACCTTCTTCATTGAGTGGTACTTTGATGTGCACATGACTGCAGTCTATGGCACCCAGTACCTCAGTGTAGTGTGATACATGGTGGAAGAGATGCATATTGCTGGCCCTCTCTTCAAGGGTATGGGGTAAATAAATGTGCTCACTGGCATGTGCTTGCATGGCATCCAGGATCTGGTGGAGTACCCTGGATGCAGATACCCGTGACACCCCCATTACGTCCACAGTCAGTATTTAAATAGTACCTATAGCTAATATTCTAAGGGCTACACATACCGTTGTTTCCACTGGGATGGGTTCCCCTCTGTTGGCTCTGGGTCTGAGTTGAGGGTGCAGAGCTTGATGAGTTCTTGTAGTATGTCCCCATCCACCCTGTAGCACTCTACAGTCTCCAGCTCATGTAGCTCCTGGAAGGTTATCCTGGGCCTGAACACTCTTCTCCTTCTCAGTCTAGGCCTATTGTCAGCATCAGCATCACCATTGACCTAAGCCTCTAGCACATACAGATGTAGTAGAGCAGCAGCAGCCCCTATCGTTTTGTCAGCTAAAATTCCCAAGTGTGTACTCCAGTGGTGCAGAGTACATGGGAAAAATCAGACTGTAGGGTGTATGCATACTTTATACTTGTGTGCTACAGATACAGCCTGTGAGTTTGGCTCACTATGAAGCATTCCACCTGACAGGCATATCATTGGGGTTTGAATGGGCCAGTGTCTGTTGAACAGGACTTATCAGTCATTTCTATTTGACTGGTTTCATCTAACTAGTTCCCTTTTTTTGTATTCTTTCAATGCTAAGCACTGGGGCATGGCACAAAAACCTGTGGCTCTAGTGTAAACAGTGCTCAGCAGTATGGACACTCCTCTATGCATGGGCATGCTCAACTTTTCTTAAACCAGCTTAAACACTTGCCACTGGGCTAAACACAGCTCAGCAGTATCAGGCACACCACCTTGGTGAGCTATGCTTAGCTGAGCACAAACAGGTGCCGCTGAACTCCAATCCACTTACACATAGTGTGACACGGCCCTTTTGATGTCAGCTTCCTGTTCTACTGCTACCTACATGGTTCTAGCCCTGCCACAGGTTGTATCTGCCATTATAAGACTCTGCATGCTGGGCACTATAATGCAATAATTTTGCAGATGTGCAATTTTCATTTTTTACACTTTTTAATTTTTCCATAATGGCATGTTTGCACGTCACTGTGCGCTGCGCAAATGTAAAACATGTATTAAAAATATTTTATTTTTTAATGATTTGCATTGCTATTTGGACTCACTGGCCATAGTGTTGGCCATTTGCATGCCTACAGTGCAATTTCTATCCTTTTAGTTGGGCTTTTACAGCTCCTGTTTTAATTTTAAATTCTGGTACATGTTTTCTGTCCGCTTACATTTCTAACACCAACATCGCACCTGCACGAGTACCTTACTGCTTATTGGATCAGAAATTGACCTCAGTTGCATGGATTTCTCCAGCTTATGAGGTGATTTGCATTCTATGGACACTTCCATGTCCTCCCCTCATGGACCCCCTCTGCCCAGTTTATTGGATCGCTCAGCAGCCATTTTCCATGTTGGGACCAGGCCACTAAGCCTACACAGCAAATCACTCCATGTAGGCTTTACTGAATTCCTCCCTATGTTTTCCCAGAGCCAAACATGGAATTACTAGAATTCCCAGTCTCAGATCCCTCAAACTGCCTACCGTGACCTACCTAAACACATCTGGCAGCTCCAATAAATGATATTAAAGAGACTCGTGTAAATAAAATGAGAGCTTTAACACTTATAAATGATAGATATATGGGTTATAAGTTTATCAAACCTAAAACATGTATATGAAAAAAGATGGTTCATCAGTAATGTAACCATTCAACATCCATTCATTTCTGCATATGTATCATAATATTGCTAATAATCATCACTGCTGAAAGGTAACTAGTATGTGAAATTTCATTAACTTGTAAAAGCGATTACCATTTACACTTTACTCAAGTTAAAAAAAATGAATAAACATAATATAAAATCTGTCATTGCAAGGAAAACTTTAAGCTGACGAAGCTGTAATAAATGAAAGTTTACTTATAAAGTTACTTATGAGGACAAAATGTTTTCTCATACATTCATTACTACTGAACTGACTTGCTAATAGAATCTTATTAACATTTCCTATCAAACCATTTTATAGCTATAATGCAAGTACAGCATAAAGGAAAAGTTCTTGCTGTAAGTATTTAAACTACATGATAACCTGGTACTATAATGAAGTAATATGAAGAAGCGAATACAGTCAGCTCAAATGCAGTAGTAATAGCTTGCGTATATATTTTTCTTATTTCCTCTTCCCCATAACTAGATTCAACTTAATTAAACAAACATGAACTATTTGTAATTAGCACAAAAATCAAGTTGAGACTGCGGTGGTGGTGCTGCGGTAGCGTTGTCACCTCACAGTAAGACGTTGTCCGGTAGGTTCCATTCTCAACTAAAAAAGCTTCTTCTGTCTGGAGAGAAGCGTGAATGGGCGTACCTTCATTGAAGGTTGTGCGTCAGGGCTGGCAACTCGGCATGTAAAAATCTACTGCCAATCATTAGCGTACCAGAGTTCCGCTGTGGCGACCCCTAACTGGAAAAAGCCGAAAGACAAAACAACTAAAATCAAGTTGATAAATTTTGATTAGTTAAATTAACCTTGAGTTATTATTTTCTGCAGTTCCAGGCAACCACGATTAGAAACAGAACATTTAGAGCAAGATCTGTGTCTCTAAAGCAGTTCCCCTACTTTCCTTTGTAACTTTGAAAAGAAACAGTCAGGGAGTTTCAAAAACAACATGGCGGGACCTACGTGATTAAAAACATCTTGTGAAGTTTCTTGAGGTAAGAAAAGCTTCACCAGGCTAAGAGAATGATTCTAATAATGATGTAAGAGTTATAAAGTCAGAATTAATGAAAAAAAGTTAAAATTGTTGCAAACATTCATGACTGTTTCTTGTGCATTTGTATATATAGCACAATGCATATAGCACAAGGATGTATGCTTTATAAGTAATTTTTGCCTGAAAATGCACACAGAAACTAAAAAAATATTATAATTCAAAAGGATAGATGATATCTTAAATAAATGAATTATTTATATAACAGACTGAATTGTGATATGTAAATTAAACCATTAAACAGATAGAAAACACAAGCTCGATTCAATGATTTCTGGCACTCAGATTTGTGAATTATAAAAGTAATATGAACCAAAGTTACCATTAATGAGCTTATTATTGACATATTCCTTTTAATACTGTTTGTAGCTATAACTTATCAGACAATGTCAGTTAAACTTAAAATTACTTAGTGACTTAAATATGAAAACTTACTGAAAACAAGATGCTTTATAACAACTGTTAGGGCCTATTTCATCTGTAAAAGGAAGTAAAGTTTTACTTATCAGCAGATGCTTTGAGAGATTTGTTGCTGGTTGCAGGAGTAGTTTCAGTGTTTTGCTTCATTTTTTCCCTCTGTCTATGTGCTTTTATCCAAGAATCTATTTAAAGTGGTGAAAGAACAGTCCATGTCTTCTGGGGGCGGAGATGAAGTTATTGTTTTTTTTTTTTTTTTTTTTATAAAAGCAGTGGCTTCATCTAAGCTATTAACTGTTCTTGCTCCATTAGTAAGATGTATTTTTAATCTAGTTGGATATAAAATCTGTGCCATGATATTATTTTGTTTCAGAAGTTTAACTAGTGGCCAGCATTTTTCCTCATATCCAATACCTTTGGGGAGTAGTAATTGTCAAATTTAATATTACTTTCTTTGAATTTTAAAGGGGTGTTCCTCTATGCAGACTTTAAAACAAAATATTTATCTATGTAGGATAAAAGTTTCAGAACTACTGATCTTGGTGGGGAAGAAGAAGAAAAGGTTGATGCTGGCTTACCAATGGCTCTGTGGTATCTCTTTATTCCATAAGAGAAGCCATCATTAAGTCCAGTAATGCAGGAATCCAGGAATTTAAAAAGGTGATAATGTCTTCTCCTTCACCTTTTTCATGGAGATCAAATATTCTTATATTGCACCTTCTTTCTCAGTTCTCAAGGTCATCAAGCTTGTTTAGCGGCCAGGTGTTTTGATTTAGTAAAAAGTCAGTCCCCGGGATTCATGAAGCTCGGCGCAAGGCCGGCGTAAGGCTTGTGCTGGCCATGCGGCGTAGATATGGAGTAGTCGTGCTATATGCATAGTAATGAAGGCACGCAGCCGCCACAGCCATGCGAATAGGAAACGTGCGTGAGTGCATGGGGCGTATCGAAGTTGCACAGGAAGACGTGTCAATGTTGGCTGTCGATGAGCAACCTAAACTGCTGAATATTATATTCCGCCTGCAATAGTAATCACACCTATCAGTGTCCATGGAGACTGAAACTTATACAAAGCATGCAAGATAGTCCCTGCGAACAGAAAATGAAGAAGCAAACACAAATGCACGGTAGGGAATAACGGGTCCCTACCCTTGAACAAATGACATGAAAACCGTGTGCCCGTAGTCCAACGTAGTGTTGATAGCTATACCATGTGGAAATAAAACATAGCATATGTTAGGGCACCGCCAGGAGGTACATCCAGCCCAATGCAGAGGGTCACCAGCTGACCCATAATGTGAGGGAGGGTACATACCTGTGCAGATGTGTCCATAACAAAATACACGGGGAGAAATGTAGATATATGTAGTGACCGTATGTCCGAATCATATCCCATAAGGGATGTAATAGTCACATACAAAAGGTATGTCCGTATTCCACATACCAAATGTGATAGGAAATAGAATATGCATGTAAACGAAACAGAAGGAGCATAGAAACAGCTACAACAATAAGGGCACATGTAGGCCGAAAGGAACAGTATGATCTGTACCGTCGACTAAGAATACCACCTGTCCCACTTTGCGAGCAACAGTCCCTCTGTGGGCAGATGTGTCCCGACACAAACTGGTAAACATGGCAAATGTCCATAGATTATAGGACATAATTATCCCACAGACTAAGCTGAGATATAGGCAAGAATTCTATCTGCCGAACTGACCGTCGGTATGTGTCGGCCTGTAAAATGTGCTGTGTTCACCGCAAATGTCACACTGTGGCCAATTGAAAAGGTGGAAAGACTACCGTCGACTGTGGGGAGGCATTGTCCACATCAGTCGGATATGTGGAAGGAATGGCATGGACATAGGAAAAGGTGCCATCCTACCAATGAGTACAACAGGTTTGCAAAATCCAGATGTCAGCGGTAGAAGCCAAACTTGTATGTGACACAGTCGAATGGGTAGTACCCGTGTATACCAACCAAGTAATGAAAGTGAAGTATGGGCATGTACGTACGTGCGTGAGATATAGCACGTGGAAAGCAAACATGGCAGGGTAGTCCACACGACCATAAATGTAGCCGACACATGTAGGGTAGTCAATGTGCTACTCTGGCCATGTCATGGGCCAACAACCAAAGTAGTGATCTATCGGGTGTGAGGAATTTGCGTGCGAGGGTGAATGGGTAATGGTAAAATCCGCAAAGGTGATACTGGGTTGTATGCGGAAAAGTGAACGAGAGGTGTACGAGGGGGCAGCGGGTGAAGTGGAAAGAAACACAAACACATGGAGAAACAGTTGCAGGTCAGGCAGACAGGCCATAGTGTAGAACACAAACCCACAAACATATGAATATGGAAATGTACGATACAAATGTATAGATATGTCACCATCACATACCCACAGATTGGTCCTGATGGAACTGGCCATAACAAATGCAACACACCTGGATGCATAATGGCCTACCCAGCATACCCTCCACATCACACAACCCACCCCCATACCAGAACATCCACCAAATCCAGCCGTATTGGCCTATTGGTTCATTGCAGACACAGCTACACATATTGACCCCTACGCATATGTAGTAGGTATTGTCACCCTAGGCAGTTTCAGGATTGCAAACCATGTATCCCCTGCATGTAAAACCCCCTGCACATTTTCGTAAAGCCAAAAGAATCTTCGATATCGGTCTTGTTTTGGTTTTGTCCAATTTTTGGGATATCCCTCACGGGATAACTAACCTGTGTAAATAGTAGAATGGGTATGACGACATGATGTCCAAACCTGTAGATATCTGGACACAAGTTAGAATGTGAAGTAGAGGTCCATGACACTGTCCAGACCTACGTGGTCATGCATAACCTACTACCCAGATTAAAACACCTTCCCGTGATGCACGTGTTCCGACAAGAATAGGCGGGAGAATATATTGCACACATTCGCATAGTGGCAAATGGCATAAGGGTGAGGAAGACACTGACGTTAACAGGATAACCCTGATCAAGTGTGAGGGATACTGTCTGTGTGCAGGCGTGACCGGCTATACCTGTCAATCTGTGTGAGCTAGATATCTGGACAGAGCCGTGAATACAAGTGAGACAAAGGTCCAAAAGCAGGTACAATTTTCAAAGATAGCTCTTAGAATTTATTCATTTATTTTCAGTTTGAGTACCGGGTAAGTCCACTGGGCCAAGAAGTGCCCATTTTCAGTGGAGGCCCGGGGAGAAAAGCTCCATAAGCAATATAAGGAATTAAAGGTTACATAATGTTAAAGGTAAAATACAAGAGTAAAATTCATACAGTCAGGAAATACACATACATAAAATGTGCAAATTCTGATTTTTCTAGTGGTAATACAGATATTTACAATATTTACATACTTGGAGTCAAGTGAGTGTCAGCTAAGTCTGGTTAAGCTTGAGGGTAGAGAGGAGCAGGAGTATGGAGAGCTCAGAGGAGAGAGATCCCTAGAATTTATATCAGGTGAAAGCAGGAACATATCCATTTGGATGGATAAACATAAAAATATTATAGAATAACAGTTTGCACAATGGCATTAATGTCCAGAGTATGAAGTCTGAAACTCAACTGTCTGCCAGCATTTTCCGACTTCTGTCTTTAATGCTGAGCTACTGCTGTGCTAGAACACAACAGCATATTACAAAGGTCCATACCATGTCACTCAACTGTCCAGATATTCGCAGAATGACCAGAGTGTTGGCTCATATTGTTGTTGTGTGCCTACGACAATCTGCGTCTGTCCGGTAAATAGCTGAGGATTGACGTCACTAAATAATGAGAATTATTTTGAGTTTAAGACTCCACATCCTGCAGAAAAGTCATGCTAATGCAAAACCTAGTATTCTATCAATGTTCTAAGCTTGTAAGGACAATAGTTAAAATGCGTCCCTATTACTCCCGCCATCATGTAGGGTTTGCGCAGACTTGTTGCTCTAAGAGGGTGAGAGGTATGGTCCATACATATTTACAGTAACAATTCTTCACATTTGTGTAATGTACAACTGCATACCTGTAGTCACATCATGTCCAAGATAATAATCCCCATATGAATGAATACAGGTAATAGTCAAATGTGAATGGGAAAACACCTCACCGTGGAGTATGGACTGTAACAACCCCACCCATAATATGTATTGCCAACAGAAGAAGCTGCTGACAGGTGCCCAAACACCTGTGTCTATAAATACAGGTAAAAAGTTCATAATAGGGAGAAACTACCTGTCCCTATTCTTCGTCTGACATTTGAACTCGGCCAGGGAAGTTCCGTTCACCAGGCAGACAAGCCTAAACCCAGATCACTACATGAACACCCTGACAATCAAAGACCTGTATGTGCCACGACTATATGCCTTGGTGTTCTGCATATCCTTGGAGTGATTAACAATGCAGCTGGGGTCCACAGCAGTAGGCAATAGGGAATGTGTAATATGTAGTACCGCGTTTTTCCCAGCAGGAGAATGGATGCCTGTGTTGTAAGTAAAGCAGTGAGGCATATGTTGATGTAGCTAAGTAGTATGGGTATGCATAGCAATGAGGCAGAACAGCAAGATAATAGCGTTTCCGGCATCCAGCCAACGTGAATGCAGTCCCGGTTGACTTATGATCACTGCACATATAACTTTAAAGTGTAATGAATGTGTTCGTGCTGTACACACATTTAAATATGTAAAGGTGAATGTGTGTTTCGCATCAGTCCGTAAACTGGACTACAGATATGTAAGTGTTACGGTCAGAAGTATGAAAGGCCATGTAAGCACAAATATCTAGTAAACATATGTAATCCATAATATGGATATGCAAGTGCTCCTGCGCGTGTGTAATCCACTCACAGCATAGGAAATGAATGCTGTTTCCTCCACGTTATATATACATGGCTCAAACCTGTTAACCCCATAAAGTATGAAACCGGACAAAGCCAAGCAAACTACTGGTACAAATAGGGACAATCCCCAGATATGTGCCAGAACAAACATAGAAAGTGGATAGAATAACAGGTGTGTCAGTAGCATGGATTCTCTGAAGGGTATGAAGTCGTAACCTGAACTGCTTGTCATTATTTTCCAACATCAGTCTTTAATGAAATGCCACTAAATTGCCAGATAGACACAAGGTTATGAAAAACAGACCGAAGATAAGAGGCAAACAGCTGTACATTCTGCAACAATCTGTACAGTTGAAAGGTATGATATGGATATAGATATATGTGTATACACATAATCCACAGACGTAAACCAAAGCAAATTATGAAATGACGAATGTACATGTATATATGTATACACAACAAACATATGTCCCTATATACAGCCCCCTGTAATAAAGCCCGCTTTAGCACGCTTTTTCACTTGTATTCAACTCAGCACAGCTCCTCATGGTGTCCTGCAGAGTTCTACAAGCAGCAGAGAGCAAAAGAGTGACTTTTTCCTGATTTAAGTATTTTTTTCTGGCTTTTTGATTATTTACTGCTTGGTGACTGCTTTTTCGCCTGTTTATACAGCTCTGCATTCTATTTAAACTGTTTTTGGGTTGATTAACTGTTTTGCACTTTTAAAAAAGTTAATTGTTGCTTAATTTTACCTGTAGGCTAACACACTCAAGTGTGCTAGCCGTTTAAAAGCATTTATAGCATTTACTGTCTTTCTTCTGTTTTCTGCAAAAAAGAAAAAAACAAAAAAAAAAAAAAAAATCTTGTTTTCCCGCCTTACTGAACTAGAATAGTCCAGTCTTCAGAATTTGCTGACCTCTGGGCTTTGTCTTGGTTCCTGTGCTATTTCATATCCTTATTTGGATAAAAGGAAGCGTCTTTGTTCACCAGTGGGAGTGGGGAGCACTGAGCGGCCTGTTTGTCCCTAGAGGAGTGGTTCCAGCCAGAAACTTGTAGTCTATTGGCCATTTTGGGTCAATTCCTAGCTCTTTTCAGCCCCCTGTAATAAAGCCCGCTTTAGCGCTTTTTCGCTTGTATTCAACTCAGCACAGCTCCTCGTGGTGTCCTGCAGAGTTCTACAAGCAGCAGAGAGCAAAAGAGTGACTTTTTCCTGATTTAAGTATTTTTTTCTGGCTTTTTGATTATTTACTGCTTAGCGACTGCATTTCCGCCTGTTTATACACCTCTGCATTCTATTTAAACTGTTTTTGTGTTGATTAACTATTTTGCACTTTTAAAAAAGTTATCTGTTGCTTAATTTTACCTGTAGGTTAACACACTCAAGTGCGCTAGCCGTTTAAAAGCACTTATAGCATTTACTGTCTGTTTTTCCTATGTTTTCTGCAAAAAAAAAAAAAAATCTTGTTTTCCCGCCTTACTGAACTAGAATAGTTCAGTCTTCAGAGTTTGCTGATCTCTGGGCTTTGGCTTGGTTCCTGTGCTATTCCATATCCTTATTTGGATAAAGGGAAGCTTCTTTGTTCACCAGTGGGAGTGGGGAGCACTGAGCAGCCTATTTGTCCCTAGAGCAGTGGTTCCAGCCAGAAACTTGTAGTCTATTGGCCATTTTGGGTCAATTCCTAGCTCTTTTCAACACCCTGCTATAAAGCCCGCTTTAGCGTGCTTTTGCATGATTTAGCGTGGAGTTGCCCTTAGAGCACCATCGGGCAGCGCCGGTTAAACAAGGTTAAACTATTTCTGGCTCCGTAAAGTCTGCTCTTCAATTTTTCCCTTAGAACTTCTCTACTTGCAATCCAAACAGTCTATTCTCTATCTCAAAAGCTCAGCACTTGCTCCTAAAGCATTTTTATATAGGTAAAGTACTTGTATACTAAACAAAGTACTACATTAGCCTAGAATCCCCTTGAGTACCCATTTCCCTATAGGTCCCTTCTGACTCAGTTACACAGCAAACTTTTTCACTTTTTCTAGCATGTCGAAGGGTCAGTTGCTAGCGTCCTCTCCTGTTCAGCTGGTGAATCTGGACATCTTGAGGCAATGTTACAATTGCCTCATGTACACAGACAACCCACTCCTTCTCCCACAAAACACAAATACATGTGAGAGATGCAACTATATAGCCAAACTGGAGGCTGAGCTCTCTCAACTCAGGACTGGCAAGACCAGACAGGAGGAGAAGGAAACCACGCACACCACAAACCCAGTTTCACATAGAACTATCACAACTGCAAAACAAACACATAAACACACAAAGACATACTCAGAGGCACTGATCAAAAATCTACCAAAACTACAGAGGCCTCCAAAGCAGACACCCAAGCAACTGCCACCTCAAGACATAAGACATGCAACACATAGTTCTCAAAGTCAGTGTGCTAAACAGTCACAGCCCTTAAGGCCAAACACAATGCCAGACACACTTGTTATAGGTGACTCCATAGTCAGACACACTGACGTCCCACTCACCAGACTGAACAAGGAAAAGATCACAGTAAGCTGACTGTCAGGTGCTAGAATCCGCCACATAACACAAGCACTCAGGTCACTCCACAGCAAGTACAAGTATGACTCAGTCATTGTCCATGCCGGTGTGAATGACCTGAGACGCACCTCCTGGACTACATGAAAAGAGACATAGAGGAGCTCTCAGATTATGTAGCCCAGGCCGGTATGACCCTGACCCTGAGCAGTATCCTACCCTCACCAAGAATGATGCCACAATACAGAGACAAAATGATCAGCTTTAATAATTGGCTTAATTACTGGTGTCATTCTAAGGGGATCCAATGTCTGTCTGCCTGGGATGACATGCTTGACAAGCCACGCTGCTTCGCAAGGGATGGCTTGCACCTGTCACCCCTGGGCTTCCGGATATTGGCAAAGGCTCTTGCCACCCCATAGTGCCTTTTTAGGCAAGGCTCAAATGATAAACCTACCGCCCTAGAAAACAAAAATGGAGAAAAACTAAGGGTAATACTGCTCAATGCCAGAAGTCTAAACCTCAAGATGCACGCCCTCGAAGCCCTCCTCAGTATGGAGAACATCGATGTCTGTGCTGTGACTGAACCCTGGTTCAAGGCTCCTGAGAGCTCCCCAGCACTATCAGGTTATACCTCATATCATGCTCCGCCCCAAAATCCGGACCGAACCACAAAAGGAGGGGGAGTATCCATATTCATAAAGGATACCCACACCTCCAGGTTAGTGGCAATGCACGAAGCATCGGAGACCATCCAGGTGCAATTAACCATAGGTAAAACTGCCCTACAGTTTGTAACATGCTACAGACCACCTTCTCAAACTCAGGAAACCCACACAGCCTTCCTGAGGACACTGGAGAGTATGAATGTCTCTCCAAACACCATCATATTGGGTGACTTCAACTACCCAAACATAGACTGGGAACATTACTCAAGCCCCAACACCCTAGCCCAAAGGTTCCTTGAGTTCATAAACTCAAATGCTATGGAACAACTAGTCACCATTCCCACAAGAGGAGAAAATATACTAGACCTGATCATCACAAACATGGGGACAAAATGCTCCACACCGGAAGTATATCCCTCATTGGTGAGATCAGACCATAAATTAATCTCACTGGAGATCCACATCCTGCTCCCACCCCCAGGAAAAAAGACCACAGTGAAGAACTTCTCAAAAGCAAACTTCACACTTCTTAAGACTGGAGTGGTATCCTTCAAGGCCCCCGAGCCAGCGGAAACCACAACCCACGCTGCTGAAACCCTTACAAATGCCTTCTACGAGCACCTCCAGGAATGTATGGATCAAGCAATCCCTAATAAAATCAAGACCCTTTCCACCAAAGGCAGGCGCCCGGTCTGGTGGACCCCAGCCATAAACAAACTCTACAACAAGAGGAGAAAGCTACTACATGACAGAGCAAAATCCCTAAAAGGGAAGGCATCTCTGATCAATACCAGCAAAAAACTACGATCACTCATAAAATCATCCAAGGCCAACTTTGAGAGAGAAATCTCTAATGACACAAAAGACAATCATAAAGCCTTCTTTAGCTATGTTAGAAACCTGGGTGGAAACTCCCAGATATGCTCAGAATTAGCCCAAAATGATAAAAAAATCACTGAACCCACAGACATTGCCAACATACTGGCAGACAGGTTCAGTGCAAAGTTCTCCCCTCCCTCCCCCCCAAAAGAAGAAATATCTATCCCACCAGAGTCTAGCCTCCCAAACATCTCAGATGCCCAGGTGAGAGCTACTCTCTCTAAAGCAAAAAACACAGCATCAATGGGACCGGACGGTGTCCCCGGCTGTGTGCTACACGAACTCAATGAGGAACTAAACCCACACATAAGGCTTCTGTTTAATCTTAGCCTTACTACAGGATACGTATCCGAAGAATGGCGTACGGCAACTGTGGTCCCACTCCACAAAGGCGGTGCTTCTACAGACCCTGGAAATTACCGCCCCATAAGCTTGACGAGCCTTGTCTTCAAAGCTATGGAGAGGATCATAATGGAACTCATAAATAAAGACATTGGGGACCTACAGACACTGGATCCTACCCAATTTGGCTTTGTCAAGGGCTGATCCTGCCTCTTGAACTTGGTCGACTTTTTCGAAACAGTCACTAAGGCCATTGATGAGGGTAAGGCAGTTCACACAGCCTACCTTGACCTAGCAAAAGCGTTCGACACAATACCCCACTCGGGCATCATAGAAAAGCTCACCAGCTTAGATGTAAACCCATATGTCACAAGATGGGTTGCAAACTGGCTCAAGGACAGAACACACAGGGTTAGAGTTGCTGGTGCCATGTCAGACTCTAAGCCGGTTACAAGCAGTGTCCCACAGGGCTCAGTCCTGGGCCCCCTCTTGTTCGGCATTTATTTTTCTGAAGTGCAGGCAAACATAGGGGGATTGTGGCTGACAAAATTTGCAGATGACTGCAAACTGGGCACCATAATTGACACTCCATCAGACACAGACATCCTCCAGAGAGGTCTCATAGAAATGGATAACTGGTGCCAGAGCCATGGCCTTAGGCTAAATGCCAAAAAATGTATAGTCATACCCTTTGGGAAAAACAAGGTAACCCCTAATTACCACATAGGTGGTAATCTATTAAACACGGAAGAAGTTATCAGGGACCTGGGGACCCAAGTTGACAGTAACCTCTCTTTTGACACTCACATTGCCAAAGTGGTTAGGAAGACCTTCTACATTGCCCACCTGATCATGAAGGATTCACATCCAGATCAGGAGAGGTCATTGTACCCCTGTACTCTTCACTTATCAGACCAATGATTGAGTACAACGCCCCATTCGAATGTACCTTACCCGACACCTGCAGCAGTTGGAAAGACCCCAAAAGTTCCTCACCAAAAGGATAAAGGGGCTCAAACATATGTCATACGATGCCCGACTGAAGAAACTCCAGCTCTATTCAGTCGCATACCGTCTGCTCAGAGGTGATCTATGCCTGACATACAAGGCCATGTCCAACCCGGAATTAATGGACATGCTCCACCTCAAAAAATCCAAATCCACCAGAGCCACGAGAGCAAGAGACTTAAACCTCAACACGGATATAAATAGGACGTGCTGGAGGGACAGATTCATCACCCAGAGACTCCCTACACTATGGAACAGAATCCCAGTTCATGTGAGGCAGAGCCGCTCACTGACTCTGTTCAAGAGAAATCTTGACGAGTGGATGGGAGATCGTACGTTTACCCCGGGAATCATCTCTGTATCACTGCTGGACAGAGGCACAGCAAACTAATGGGTATAGTATTCTCATCCTAAGGGGTGGTGAAAGCCACACACACTCTGGCTAGGCTTATAAATGCCCTAGGGCAGATAGCATAGTATGAACCTATGAACCTATGAACCTATGTAGATATAACCCATGTACATAAATAGGCCACGGTATAGCTATTATGGATAGACAGACAGACATGCATGAAAGGGGAATAAACCACTGCTTTCAAAACCATTGTCCGGAAAGTACCAGTGTGACAGGCCTGCAAGTTCTACACTTTAAACATGAATATGGGTGTCCATTGCAGGACCCCAAAAATTGATCCCATACAAAGCGCAAACCATCATTGATGCAAAGGAAGTCACAGCAGCAACTACGATATAGCTGTACATGCAACAGTAGGAGGTGCAAGGATAATAACACATGTGTCGATAGAATGTATGATGTACGACCCGATATCCGGAGAGTGGGGAGTGCTGAGAAGCGTCTTTACACTTTATTATCGCTCACATTAAACATGTCTAATGGGTACTGTGGAGGGGTGTCAGGTATGGGAATCATGGGTATGCAGAAATGGGCCTAGGTGTTGGTTGGCACATATTTATTAGGTCCGCCCCATGGGAGTGATGTGGGTATAGCACATGCCTATATTCTCCAAAAAGGTTCAAACCATCTACTGGATATTGTGTAAACCATTAGGGGAAGACGTAGAGACCTATATCAGTGTCATGTAGGCGATTATCATGGAAGGACATGCGTACGACCAAGATGGTAACCATACCTGCCAAACTGTCAGAATAAGACAGCTGGACTAAGGCATAGTTCATGAAATACAAATAGGGACTATATTAAATATACCCCAGACAAAGTCAGAACGTTGAAAGAATAATGGCATAGTCAGGAATACAAATGTTATGATGGTTAGTAATCATGACATAGAAATGTCAGTCATTATCATCTAACTGCACAGTCCATAATGCCTTGCCAGTAATTTACCAGAAAGGCACATTATTATGACAAATGTAACAGGATCATAGGTCAAACCTCAGGTCATTTACCCATAATGTGTACAGATGAGAGGTGTTAAGGTAACCCGTCCTAAATAAATGAACAGAACTAGTGATACTAGGTGGACAGGTGAGAAGAAAGATGTCAGGACAAATGACAAAACATGTACAAGTCTAAAGCATGTACATCGACAAATGTTAATGACAACGTATGCCCTGTGAAAGTCAATGTGGAAGATTAATAGACTCAAAAGAAATATGTCCCTCAGGGTGTCATGCAGTGTCACCGATACAGTGTCCAGTCCCCCATACTCATACGTGAGCGCCGCCACTGACGGAAAGCGCAAATACCGGCGTACACATAAGGTACATGATAGAATAATTAGTGTGGATAAGCACCTGTTGGCCTTTGTGAGGAATACAACCCTCTGGG
>NC_056726.1:1697458260-1697490760 GCF_019279795.1 Protopterus annectens | reverse complement strand
CATGTACCGACAGGGTTCCAACATGTGTTATGCATTGCAATGAACCAGGTCAGCTCAAGACATACCAGGGGCCATGGGTCTTACACAACTGTGACAGATGAGTGTTGCTGTACACCAACGAACACACGTCTGGATATGTCATACATGTGATTGCAGTGGATGTGTGCATGGACCGCACACACAACACATATGTACATAGCATAGCCTTTGCTGTACCCTGTGCAGAACAGTGGCCTAAGCAATGATACGCACGCAAATGGAAGGTGGGTAGATGTCTGTTGAATGCTCATAGTACAGGAGGTAGCAATGTTGACCGGGACACATACCCTTGTATTGTTCGCCCATGACACCCGTGATATCATACCACAGTCCATGTGTTATGTATGTCAACACACATGTCCACCAATAGCAATGCATACAAACATGGCTACAGGAGACACATGTAAAATCTGTACTGTGCATGCTGCAACCATGCATGTGCAGTGGTCGATGTCCGTAACACAGCTGCACCTAACTACAACATGGAGTCTCAATGCAGCCCCATCACTGACACCTGTATATGGTGACATACAGACAGTACAGTTGGTTGTACAGCACGTAAGGAGGGATGTGTGTACATAAAGTGGTGATCCACCTGTGTAGATGTATGTGTGCCGGGGATGGCTCACAGTTGTGTCACACACCATCCTACCATGACATGTGCAAACAGTATGCTATGTCACTGTTTTAGAGAAGTTAACAACATCCAATTATTTAAAATTTACCAAAGGTGATATAGGTTTACAAGTTAATTTTTTAGATGTATGTTTTTGGTGGGATATAAAGGAAAATAGGTTTCATAGTAAAATCTTTCGAAAACAGACTTTTACAAACAGTTATTTACACTTTCAGAGTAATCATCCAAAACATACCATTAGAAACATCCCTAGGGGTCAGTATATACGGATGACTAGTAAAACAAGTGACTTAATACAGGAATTTCATTTTATTTTGTCTTTATTTGTAAACAGAGGATATGAAGAAAATTCAGTGATTGATATAGGTAATGAAATTTTTAACAAACACAATACAAATTACCTAGCTATTTTGAACAGGCAAATCTGCAGATATATCTAAAAAAAACAGAATCCACTTCTAAAAACCGTGGATTGGTTTGTTCTTTGGCCATGAATAGTGAAATCAAATGTATTAAAGAAATTTTGGAGAAAAATTGGAGAATAATACAGGGTAATAATGAAATTCTTAAAGTAGTAGGAGGTAAACCAAACTTTGTGTTTCGTAATGACCAAAACATAAAAAAGTTATTAGAACAGGATAACACCTCTATTAAAGATAACAACATAGTTAAGAGAGGCATGTTTTGTTGTTACAAATGTAAAGTTTGTAGATATATATCTACAGGTCCATACATTTCTGTTATTACAAGTGACAAAGTATTAGAAGTTCCAGGGTACATTTCCTGTAATACCAGTGGTGTAGTGTATATTGCTCTGTGCACGGTCTGTCCGGCATTTTATGTCGGCATGACCACCAGGACTCTGGCAACACGTGTTAAGGAGCATTTATACTACATAAAAAACAAAGATTCTAAAAGTGTATTATTTAAACATTCAATTGTTTGTACTAATTTTAAAAAATTTGTTTTCACTGTAGTAGAAGCTTGCCAAAAAGATTTAAGGGTAGGTGATTTTAAAAATCACCTTGAACAAAAAGAAACCCTATGGCAGATAAAGCTTAAAGCAGACCATCCACCTGGTCTAAATGAAACTATTAATATAAAATGTTTTTTGAAATACAGAAAATTGTGTATTGATAAAGAACAGCAATTGTCATTGTCTACTTTTTAAAATTATGAATTTTTTTAAAAACATTTTGGATATATATATAAGTTTTTTAGTAATTAATTATTCAATTAATAATAGATTAGAAGGTGTATTTAAAGGTGTGGTCTACATGTATTTTTTATTCTGAGGAAGTCAGTTGATGAAAGCAGTGATTAAACGTTTTATACGCTATTTTTTGGTGAAGTACTTGAATTTATTCATCTGAAACATCTAAACCTTATTCATCTGAGCCATCATTTTCTGCCATTTGCTGTTTATCTGTCTAATTTTTGGCTGGTTTGTCTTTAGTTTTTCTATGTCACTGTTTCTTGATGGTGATGACATAACGCATACACAGCGGTCAGGTGTTACCAACTGTATGTCACATGACACCTGTAACACCTACATTCTCCCGTGTGCATATAGTAGCACAATTGCCAGACATAGTGTTGGTACACATAATGTGGACAATACCGCTGCATGTCTATCAAACGTCTCATCATATGGCAGGTGTATCATTCGCAGCACTGCCATGTGTGTCTGATTGTGTGACCACAGATGCCACATATCGTGGGGATTACGTCCCAGTTGTGACACATCCCTGTACACCGTTGTAGAGATCTGTACATACTGCAGTGTGGAAAGCATGACTTCAGCAGGTGTGGTGCATCACACACATCAGCTATCCATATACACTAGTCAGGTCAACACAGTGTGTATGTGTATGTATGTATGTATGTATGTATGGCTGTCTGGTGCTTGGTGTGAGGGTGTATGCTACCATACAGTGAAAACTGATCACTAACCCCTCATGGTGACAAACCCGTCATGGTGATGCAGTCAACTATCCTGTTGATGCCATCGGTCCCAGATGTACTGGCTACCTGTGCATGTTCCTTCTCTGTGACACATCATGTGGGTGCAAAGTACTGCAAGGGTGATGACCACATAGGCAAGGGTCCCCACCTCAACACTATGGGGTGTACACTATAGTGGTGTACACCCCGTGAATGTGGCCATGTTCCTGTAATGTTACAGGGTCTTACTGATACACAGTGTGGCCTCATGCTATCAAGTGATGCCTAACGTCATCATTGGCCAGACCGGTGTGTACAACCCCTGCACCATGTCAACATACCTGTATTGTTTCCTGCTATGTATGTCATGGCTCTGTCTGCTGTAGCCTGTTCAATTGACCACATGCTTCAGGTGCAGTATATATGTGGACATCTGTGTCATGTTAGACTTTCCAACAGTCAGGTTAAGGGTACGTTTAGCATGCTGATATTGCCATACGTGCCTGTGAGTACTCCACAGTTACACATGGGGGACTGCAAACACTGCTACCTGTAGGCACATGCCAGTACACCATAGGAGGGAACCAGGGTATCATTACCAACATGCTGTTACTGTTGTAACCAAGACACATACTGTGAACACATCACGATGCATGCTGCACCTGGACTACATGGTATGACCGGTGCATGTTGACAGTACACAACTGATGTTATATACACATCTCTCATTATTCACACACAACCACTGCAACACACACATCCCTCACTATGCATACACAAGTGATGTTACATACACCTCACTATTCTGTTCCCCCTGTGCATCAGACCATTTGAGCATATCGCTGCACTGATGGTGTGGATGACAGGGATGTGGCACAGGCTTCATCATATGCACAGGGTGATACTGTTTGCCAGGGGCATAGGCTGCACCAATGGATGACATCATGTGTGTGGGTAAGGGCCGATGATTTGATTGGAGATGTCTGCTCCGAATGCATGTGGGTGTTGTGGAGCCCTACAGTTGTGTTTGCTGTGTGCGTGTATGTGTGCACACAGTTCTGTCATTTGTGAGGCCTTCACAGGGGGTATTATCGACAGCTCCAGATTGTACAGATCAGGTTGTACAGCTCACTGTGACCGGCCACGGCCATGTGTCCTGTGCCTGCCAGGGGTTGCACGGGCACTACCAGGCGGAGGTACAGAATGGCTACTGTCCCACGACACGTGGCCTGCTGTGTCCTGGTGTGGACAGCGCAGCACCAGCTGCATTGCTACTGCTACCGGCACTATGGGAGCGCCCATGGGAAGTGGCATGCTCATGTTGACCTGCACTAGGTGGTGTAGCTGGCCTATGTCCAGGTGGCCTATACCACACCCCTACCAAATGTTCCAGCATGGACAGCTCACGCTCGCGGATTGCCATGCCACGGTCAAGGAATCTGACCATGTCACCCAATCGCCTGTCCAGGACATCAGCAAGTTGCTGTTGAGCACCTGCCAATGCCTGGATGTTGTTGTTTAGGGTATGGATAGCAGCTGTCTGCAGCCTCTGCCCTTCTCTGTTCTGCCATTCGGCACGTGCCTGTGCCGCCATTGCAGTCTGGAACATGCGTCTGGTGATTCCAGCTGCTGTGCTTTGTCCTGCAGGTGCATGTCTGTCAGAGGTCCTCCTACAAGCAGCACCAGCCACATGCCTGTGTGGCACATCTGCAGTCAGTACACTGCCACCATGGTGTGGAGACTCATCTTCTGTAGCCACCAACGCTAACAGACGCTGACTGTCCTTCCTCTATGGCCACTGGTGATGTGGTATGTGTTGGCAGCTGAACTGTGTGCGAGGAAGAGGGGGACATAGCTGAGATGGCAACCATTGGCACAGATTCCGCCTCTGATATCCCTGCCTGTACCTCATGCATATGTTCATCACTGCTAGCATCTGTAGGGACACTATCAGATGGACGGCAGGAGGGTAACGCACCTACATCACCTGTGAATGCAAAGAAATACTCTAAATTACAATAGACACACACACACACTGACACACACACACACACACACACACACACACACACACACACACACACACACACACACACACACACACACACACACACACACACACACACACACACACACACACACACACACACACACACACACACACACACACACACACACACACACACACACACACACACACACACACACTGACAAACACACACACTGACACACACACACTGACACACACACACACACTGACACACCATGCATGTGATATGACAGATGGCATGCAGCATGCTTGTGATACAGCTGATAGCATGCAGCCCAGACATCAATAGTGTTTGTAAGCATACCCCTGGAATGCACACCACAGCAGGCAGGTGTCATATCATTATCCATGCAATTCACACATTCATGGTTAGTATGCATGCATCCCAGTGATACACCATGTGGACCAGAACAGGATAAGAGTACACATGGCTGACGTGACCTTGACATGTAATCTGCTGACGTGTGCATTAACATGCATGCATGCCTGACACAATGGTGTCGTGACACATGTACAGTGTTGTACTGGGTATCACATTGCGGTGCTGCCCATATGCCCTACAGATAGACTGCATGTTGAGCAAATGTGCATGGGCATGGTAGAGGACCATGAGCCATCTACATTGCTGCACAGTGTGAAGTACAGACACTGTGCCATTGCATGGCATCATGAGGTGTCTATATTGCTACACAGTGCATGATATATACACATTGCATATACAGAACTGCATGCATAACCATGACATACCTGTGGATTGTGACCCATGATGCTGAGGTGTATACACAGCAAACCATGCTGTGTCATCTGACAGGTCATTGGAGGGCATACAGATGACACCCCTGCACGATGACTACAGAGTGTTAGCTGCCTGACAACCATGTCCACACATAGCGGACCTGTCACGTCACCATTTCACACATGACATTGATGTACCACACACACAAGGTGCACAGCTAACAGTGATGTTCTACTGCAGCAAGGGAAATGTACAGTATCTGTGGCCTGGTGTCACTGTCGGTGGAATCTGTAGTGGTGACTACTGTCATGCTATGACACAGACTTCTTGTTCAACACATATTATGGGGTAGACGTCACTGACACCTCCACTGGCTGTGCACAGGCATTTAAGATGTGAAGTGTACCACATCACCTGTACAATCCATCTAGTATGGTTGTAAATGGACCATGTGTGGACAAAGAGGGACAGGGTGTACCCACATCCCATCTACTGTGTGGCTACGTGTCTCCGGCCATCCCCCATGGCCATGTGTAGGTCATGTATGTGATGGCCATCTATCACACATGTCTGTGTTGTCCCATATGACATACACCCATAAATGTTGGATATGTCACCATCCACAGGACTATGCAGACAACAGGTGTATGTGTGGTATGGGTTATGGGAAAGTGTTAAAAGTGCGGACTGCACACAATAAGAGATCGCTAGTAAAAACACAACTTTAATGTTGCGAATCAAAGTACAAATGATAATAAATCCAAATGTTAGTGAGCGCTTTTGGCAAGTTAAAATAACCCGCCTTCATCAGACATACAACGAGACTAGGACAGAATTACTTATACTTAACAATTGAAAACAGCAAGCCAATCATGTAAAAGTGCATTAACTAATTAGAAAAACTCCATAGAAACCTTAAAAGAGTATAACTTCTCAATACAGTTAAAAGGCAAGTCCATCGGCATCAGCGGTTTCCATGCAATGATGGAATAAGTGTAATAACGCCTTACCAACTGACTAAATGTGCTATAAATAAAGACACTATAAAATGACGTATAACCTTGTACATTAAAAAACTGTGAATAACAGGAAGACACAGTATACTCATGTGCTAAATAGACAAACATATTCATAAGTTGTTATTAAATCAAGTCAACACCTAGTTTGTTGGCTTGACTAAATTATAGAAAGTAAAGATCCATTAGTTTGTTACCATGCCAATGCGCTTTACTTATATTGCAAGAAACATAGATTCTCATCCCCGTAAAGTGATGCGTAGGTTGAGATAAACAAAAGCAACAAAGCTACTACACGGCTGGAAAAAATCATCCTGAGCAGTCTAGTGGGCAACAGCCCATACTCTTGGTCATCTGCTACAATGAATTACTAAATCAGAAAAAGACAATACAAAAAAAATAATAATATATATATATATATATATGTGTGTGCAACAAGAGGCAGTCGGAACTGAATTGCCCCTGAAGTCAGCACAATCCGAAATTGAGTAACGACTGAGACCCATATAATACCCACTTCATATTAAGACAATGGCTAAATGGACCATCAATGAGACTGAAGACTGAGTAGCCAAGCATAATTGAATATGCGGGTCAGTCAAATTAAACTAAAATTGCCACGAGAAATGCTGAAATAGATGAGTATATGAGATTTTTACCTGTTATGAGATAGCCATTTTAAAACACATTTAATTGACAATCCCTCATTAATACCAGGGAATATATGAGCCCTGGTCCTAATCTGCCATAACAACTCATCAATTTCTAAGCGAATTTGCCATGGGCCACCCCTTATGTCCATATCCCTCTGTTGTAAAATGAGGAAATGGAAAGAATGTCCAGTATACTCTAAGCAGTGTCTAGCTAAAGCGTTGTTAACATCTTCTTTAATAATAGCATATTGATGTTCGTAAATTCTGCTTTTTAGCTTTCTCTCGGTTTTACCGATGTAGAACGCCTTGCAGAGGTCACAGAGTGCTACATAAGTCACCGCCTTGGACTCACAATTGTGATGTCCTGTGACCCTGTATTCCTTGCCATTGATGTTAAACGTATTCACTACTTTAATATGTTTACATTGGGAGCATGCCCTGCACCTGAACATACCATTAGGTCTGTTAGATCGATGAAATGGTCTTCTTTCCAAAATACTTTTCATGTTGTCACCTCTTCTATATGTAATCCTGGGGTATTCACCCAAGAGGAGACAAAGAGATCTATCATGTTTGATGATTTCCCAATTTTTGTTGACAATTTCTTTGATTTTCGAAGAATCAAGGGAGTAAGTGTATAAAAAGCTAATGTTAAAGCTACTCCTATCATTATCTTTGTCATGGAGAGGAATTGTGCTAATTTGGGATGATGTGAGGTCATCACAAGGTACTAGGTTATCATTCCCATGTCCTAAAAGTAAGGGGAAAAAGTGGCCTGAGTCACGTTTGTGAATAACCTCTGCTACTACTTTAGAAACAAGAGGCCGCGGGTAACCCCTTGCTAAGAACATGTTAGTAAGGTTGTTGCATTCTGCTATGAAGTCATCTGAATCTGTTACCATGCGGGCAGCTCTTACTATCTGCCCTTTGATAACCGCTTTCTTTTGGTGGTATGGGTGGTTACTTGAGAAGTGTAAAAAAGCATTGGAATATGTTGGTTTTCTATATATCCGACTTTTGAATCTTTGGTTAACTCTATCCTTGGTTAACAAAATATCAAGGTAGTTGATCTCTGAATCTTGTATGTTGTATGTGAATTCTAAGAAATCAGTTGTTTTTGTGATTCTGTCAATGAATGTCGGAATCAACTCTCTTTCACCACCCCAAATACAAAAAATGTCATCCTGGTAACGGGTGTACCAGGTGACATATTGCGAAAAGAACTCATCCTTAAATAAATAGGTAGACTCCCAATGAGCAAGCACAGCATTAGCAAAAGTTCCTCCACAGGGCGAACCCATGGCTACGCCCGAGGTTTGTAAATAGAACATCCCTTCAAAAATAAAGAAATTGTTAGATAAAACAATTTCTAACAGAGTCTCTATCAGGTTGATGGTATCATGTTCAGCATTTTTTGCCAACATGAAGTCCCTCACCCAAGCCAGGCCGATCTTTTGAGGAATGACAGTATATAGATCCTTGACATCTATAGTGAGAAGCAACATATTATCATTGTAAGTAAGCTTGTTGATGTCTGTTAGAAAAGACCACGAGTCCTTACAGATGTGGTTCTCACTGTCAATCAAAGGTTTCAAGATACTGTCCACATATTTTGCACATGCTTGGGTGATAGAACCCCTCCCATCTATGATGGGTCTAAATGGAGGCGCGACCAATCTTTTATGTAATTTAGGTGTACCGAAAAATGCTGGAATTCTTGGGGCCGGCATGGTCAAATATTTAAAAATGTCCATGTCGATATAACCCTCCAAGAACAGATCATTAAGCATGTTATTGATTTTCTTATAAGCCCCATTAATCTCATTCAGGGATGATGTTTTGTAGGCAGGCGAGTCAAGGTGTTGAACCATGTATTCAACGTATTTGTAATGATCCATAAAAACTATGCCCCCACCTTTATCTGGTTTCATAGCTCTAATGTGGCAATCTTGTATTAAGTGAATGAAATCCCTTTCCAGAGGGGCAATATTAGAAGGATTCTTCTGTTTGTTATACATGACTTGATTCTTAATAGCCCACATATCCATCTCACACATTTTTTTCAAAGGATTGCAAAATAGGATGTAAAGGGGGGTTATAGGAACTAGCTACCCTAAGTAGAGTAACTGCAGATGAATCATTACCCATAAGACAGTTTAAGTTAAGTTTACGTATGAATACTTTCAAATCAATGATTGACCTGCCTATATCCATGGGGCGCCCTGGCACAAAAGAAAAGTCCTTAGCTAGAAAGTCAATAATGTCCTGTGATATGACCAAAGAAGTATAGTTATACACAGTAAAGTCCCCATTAGAACTTTTGTAAAGTATTGGATGTACGCCAATATTCAGTGAGTCTATCACCTCCTGCGGCCTCGTCTCCTGTTCCTCGGATTGCTCTGAGGTTGGACTCGAGGGCGGTTGTTCCCCCGGTGATTGTTCACCAGTTGAAAATCCTGGTTGTTATTGTTCTGAAAGTTGGGGTAATCGGTTGCTGGAGGGGTCGGCTCACCCCCTACAGAGGGGAGATTTGTGATGTTATTGTTATTGTTGTTCAATCTAGGGCTCCTTCTAACAACAGATCTACTGTTACCATTGTTGTTGCTAATATTTTCTGTGTTAGTCTGGAAAGGCTGAATATAGTTAGGACCGGCTACCGAGTTATCAGCAGGGTTATTTGTTAAACCCTGTGCAAGTCTAGGATAAGCACATTTATTTGCATAGTCCTTAATGTCCCTAGCTAATTTCTTTTTCTTGTTAGAAATCAGTTTGTCCATAGTAGCATCGATGCTAGCAAAAATCCTACAATATTCATATTTATATCTGGGAAACTCGACATCTGATTTGATGTCTGTTTCAAGTGTTTCAAGTTCTGATTTTAATTTACAAATGTCAACAGTGTAAAACCCAATTAGGGCTTGCAGGAATTCAAACCCTTGTCTATCAAAGAGCTCAATCAGTTCTTGATAGAAGGGAGAAGCTTCTGTTAGTCCAGCCGGGAAGCGCCATTGGCGTAATCCTTTAGGAATGACCTTGTTTCTAATGCATTCCTGTAAGTATGCTGTCTCCAACTGTAATTTCTTGCATTTAAACAATTTAACATCAAAAACGTCAATTTTACTGTCCAGATTCTGGTTCTCCACAGCAGGAGACTCTAAGTTATTATCTTCCGTATTGGTACTAATTGTAAAAAAACTGTTGTTGTCTAGAAAATTATTGATTGCAGGGATCCCGTCCGAATGACGAGTGCCAGTCCCATTCCTTCTTGTTGGTACTACAGGTTGGGCTGAATCCCTTGAAGATAGATTGATAGGGGGTAAGAGAAGCTGCTGTGAACCTGTAGAGAAAGCGCTCACTAACATTTGGATTTATTATCATTTGTACTTTGATTCGCAACATTAAAGTTGTGTTTTTACTAGCGATCTCTTATTGTGTGCAGTCCGCACTTTTAGCAGTTTCTGGTTTTTCGTCACTTGTTTGTTGGATTTATGGGAAAGTGTGACAATACTGCAACCAAAATACTATGTGTCTGAGAAATGTCAGATGGAACATCACAATGTGTGAAACCATTGCAGGGGCATATAACACAATGGTGACGCCTGTGGTCTGCCCATATCACTGCTCACTGTGCGGTACTGTTTTGTGTACCACATGTTTTGTTCCACTGTATAGTAGATATGCCTCCATTGTAGAACACCTCCACCATTGTATGCATAGCTGGACACACATGTAGCAATGACAAATACTGTAGTTTCATGTCTATGTGTCATATCATTTGTATATATTGCACATAGGTGGCTTGTGTGGATGATGGGTGATGCAGCCTGTATATCCATGTATTAACTGGCCACATGGCATATAGATCAATGCTTTGACATGCCTGATACCAATGACAGTCTCACCTGCAAAGGACTCTTGTATGTGCGGCATGCCAGAGGTACCTGTGTAGGGTGACACAGCAGTATGAACATTATCCATGACTGTATGACAGCCACAGAGTGCACAGTGCAAGTTAACACATCCGCCTGTACAATAGCATATAGGAAGAACATGTGTGCACACCATACCTCTAAACCTCTTAGAACAAGAAATGTGGACCAAGCCTACTATGATGGGGGACAAATAGGGACAACTGTGACATATTGCTCTTACAAAGTTGGAAATTTGCTAGCCTAATAGGTTTGCATGCACATGGTTTTACACAGAATGTGCAGTCGTAAACAAAAATGTATGTCATCATTTAATGACTCCATTCATCGGCTATTTGCCAGAAAGGGACAGATATTAAGGGGAACACACCGACAATATGAGGCAGACATCTGGACATCCTGCAAATACATGCACAGTTCAGAGGTATGGTGCATACACAGGGTAGCATAATGTAGCATGCAGCATGTGTGTCCACATACCTTGCATATGTTGTTACATTACATGCTGTACACTGACACATGAACGTACATGGGATATACTGGCCATATGTTCAGAACTGACTTACCAGGCAGCTCCGGGCTCATTGGTTGGGAGACACCCACCTCTACAATGACAAATAGTGTTTGTGGAAGCTGTTCCGAGGGTGCCCCCAGACTGGCCAGTAGCTCCTCTGTGTGTGAGGGGAGGCTGGGTTGGTGGCCCACCACCTGTTCCACCTTGTTCCCTGGCAATTGCAGTGGCATGCTGTTTTGCATGATGTATCAAATCCATGCAGTGTCTGCGCACCTGCTGGTAGGTGCGGTTGTGGCCACCCACTTCATTGACCCTCCTGCGAAGATCCTGCCACAGGTCATCCCACTGCTGTGCGTGCTGTGGCACATGGCTAAATAACACCTCGTAGTTCTCATGGAGGTACAGGATCAGGACTTTATCCTCCTGTCAGCTGTAAGCCAGTAGGCGTGTACGAGGCATTATCTGTAAGACATGATGATGGTGACAGGCCACATCTACAGACATATACAGTGATACTGCTGCACATACATTTCTAGTACATCTGCACAGTTATCTTTGCAAATCAACATGACACTAACACAACTGGCATGTATGTGTCACACACATGTAACACCTATTATGCATTGGATATCGTCTCCATATATGTGTGGCACCTCATTAGTGTTCCTACTGCATGTGATGTCTGTCTTCATGTGGGCATGTCTGTTTGCCTGCACTGGTGTTCTTACCTATCTGCACATGCCTGGATGTATCAACGGTAATGCTGTTGACCTTGTTGCTGTGTATATGTCACATATCAACACAGACATGGCCTTAATGGACTTGGGCAGTGACAATGCACCAAGTACGCATGGAAACCTGTACATGCATCTGTTTTGCCATAGACATCTACACTTCACTGTACAGCTGTTCAACATCCTACAATGGATCGCCTGTGTTGCACATGTGATAGACATGGGACAATGGCTAGTCGGGAGTCATTTGCAGGTAAGGTTATTGGCTACAGCATGTATGTGCTGGGTTTACTAGCTGTATCTGACACCCATTATGCCACCGCGAGGGGCATCAGTGACACATTACTGATCCAGATAGTTGATACTACATCTACCATACGGCCATCACACCATGTATTACAGGGATGATGTGTGCAGCTATGTGGACAGGGCTGCATCGTATGATGGGAGTATGTCACAGATATGGCACAGGGATCTGTCCAGCATGTGGCCATCCTAGTCGTAGGACGGTGGTTGTCCATGATGTATGTCTTTCAGATCAGGCTATGGACATGTAGCATGTCCAACAGCATAGTGTGGCATATGTCTGTATGCAAGGTGGATAGCATGCTGCATACTGGAGGTGAGTATTGTGGAGGCTGTTATCGACATCCATGCATGGGCCCTACCCCCTGGAGGGTGATATGTGTTCCAATATTAGTCACACGGGTGCTCTGTATGCCTGTCCAATGATCTCCGTGCTCAACACAGGGCCAGGGAGACGTCTCCAGCTTAGGGAGGTGTTGTGCACAACACCATCCCTAACACAGTGTCCATAATGTTGACCACAGCTTAGGTGTTACTTAATGGGTACAGGGGTATTCCCCTAGTGGTGTCATTGCTGATATCATCCACCAGAATGTGCACATGTCATACACCTCACACACAGCCCATTCTGTATGTTGTGCACAACACTGTGACAACTATTGCCCATAGGTCATGGCCATTCACATCCTCACATACACAGATGGCTGACATTTGTCTGTGTGATATGGCCTATAATGTGGGTGGGGTACAACACATTAACCCTGGTTTACTGTAGCTGACACCATGTAATATGCACATATCACTGTAGCACCTTTAGTAGTTGTGAGTCTGTCAACAGGCCACTAGTAGAACACTCCTGTGATATACCAAGGCATTTGTAGTCAAACATCTGTACTGTCTTGTACATCTGTACTGCTAACATCTACATTGATAATGGTCGTGGACTTGCAGAACATACCCTGCAGTGTTCTGATGCGGTGCCGCCAATCATGACTGTCGTCAACACTTGTGGGTTAATATTATCCAACACCCTCTCTGTATTGTATGAGCATGCTCGGCACTTGTTCAGAGCTTCTTGGCACGTTATGAGCTACTGCTTAGTTTAGCACCCATTTCACACCAGTCCTCAAAGGTAGACTGTCTGTACATACATTTCCAGCTTGCTTACAGTACAACAGCTGTTGTACACACATCACTCACATATCTCGTGAGACATGATGGTTCATACGGTGTGTCCACCTGGCAAGTACCACTTATATACAGGCATGTCCAACTGGCATGTACCAGTGCTATTGCCTGTCACTATGATGACTATGTTGTACATGTGGCAATAGAGCTATTCTCATGTACACAATCAATGCACACCTCCCAACATACAACAGTACAGCCTGTGGGGGATGCACATATGCAGCCCTGCTGGGGGGTTATACTGTCACCAACCCTGACTGCACCTGACAGTCATGTGGGGATGTGCAACATTCGCAACACACCCAACTCATCACGTAGTTCCACACGATCTCCACCACAGGCCACACATACGGAGACACCTTGTACAGTACCCCTCCATACTTTGTGTGGGCACCAACAGCAGCCCACATCACCAAACACAACCACACCAACCTATAGCTCACAGACACGTGTGCCCATCACATACGGCCAATAAGGTGTCGTAACATACACAACACACCTGTCATAGGTGACTGTCGGTGGTCACACTGCTGTTCCACTCAACAGGCTACACAAGGCGATAGTCACTTACATCCTACTGTCAAGTAACTGGTTCTGCAATATAACCTATGCACACATGCCACAACTCACCAGTATGATGTGACTGTCATTTTCCATGTTTGTCTGACTGAAGTTGTATCTCAGGGCACAAACTATGTGTGCAGGGACATGCATTAGCCCACCAGTGTTGTAGCCCTGATGGTGTGGTCTGAGCCCTGGGGAGCATTCTGCGGTCATCTGGACCTGTTACCGCTGTACAACGAGCGACTGTGTCACTCCCAACAGTTGTCCATGCTTCTGCTGTCATTCCACAGGCGTCTGGTATACGTCCACTTTGACAGACCTGGTCAAACAACATGATGCTGTGGCACAGTTGACCTGCACCTGTCAGCCGTGGGTGTACGGATCACATGTTGGACTCTTGCTGCTTTTATACTGCCTGTCTTGTACAGTGTCCAATAACAGTCACCAGCAGAACGGGAAATGGCTAGCAAAACATGTGGTCATGTAATAATGCCTAACATCATCCTCTGTGACGCACACAGGCAAGGCACACCTGATACTGCACCACTTCAATATCTCTGTAGTGACTCAGACCTGCCTCTTGGCTTTGCAGAGCACACCTGCAATGACTGGTTATAGACAGACCGTACCTCTCAGGCACATACCTGGACTGGCACACCCATGGCTGAGGTGTCCCCATATTCCACTATGTTGTACACACATCCTGGCTGGTTACTTCGCACAATGCATCACAGGTGCTCCACATGCAAATAACTGTGTCCGGAACTGCTATGCACAGTATTACCAGCTGCGGATTCAACAAACCCCATGGTTACCGGACCTCATTTCATAGTGTACTGGACAGTTGGGCTCATACTGCTGCTACTGATGTGAGACTGACAGTAACCCACACTTAACTGTGATAGCTGCACATGTGCCGACACATTCGGCGTACACTGTCTGTGAGTCATAACCTCCACTTTGGTTCAACCAATACACACCACCTCCAAGACTGCCAGTATCCTTGACATAGACACTACCAACATGTGACTGCTGTTCCACAACTGGGGTTATCCCCTCATTGGTGGTATCCAAACATATGCTACTCACCCTTGTTAGCCATATACTGGCACCACACACTTCATGGCATGCACAGTAGATGAGTACTACAACACCTACTACAGATGTCATTTGCCAGCGGTTGTTGACGTCATGACACACGTGCAGGGGGACAGTGCACATACAAATGCTGAGACATACCCCAGTGCACTTCATTAGCATGTACACAGCAATATAGATCATGCTATGCCACACAGAGCCATGATGGTACACACCAGATATACAACGCCACTCATGGGGTGCGGTTCCATGGACATACTTTACAACAACAGGTGGGGGCTGTTGCACAGTGGTGTACATTCCCATGGGTGGGGTATCTCACTGGTCAGCCTTGATAGGGCCACAGGATCCCTCATCACATACTCCAGAACTAGCGACGTACACATTACTGCGGCACATTCTGAGATGTACCACCAGGCATTATGGTGGTATGTCAGTAGTCGTATACAATAGCCACATCTGCTCACACATACAACTGTCACTCTGAAAAATGACAGTAACAGGTGATGTTGGCAACATGCTGCCGGATGGCTTCAATGCTAACATTACACCCTGTCACTCCCTACGGGGCTACATTCCTAGCAGGAACATTGCTGTGTACCTGTGGTCACACCTACACAGTACTAACCTGCACTCTATATGTCCTAGGACACTGGCCCCTTGTCACCCTACAACATTCCAGGCTGTGATGTCCACAGACCTCTGAATGACATGTCTCCCCACTGGGACACCATATACAGTAATAGCCTTGTACCAGACATTGTGGCCCCTGACTGGCACACAGCAACTGTTACACTCCACACAGCTGGTGCCACAATGCACGACTGAGACTATTGACCTACACACCTCACTGGACTGTCCTGCACGGCTATAGGTCACATCATCATGGACATAATTTGCTGAGTCTTTGTTGTGCTCCTGTCCTTTGATACCAGCTGGGTTGGTGTTGTTGTAGCCAAGCAAGCTCCTTCACCTGTTCAAACACCTTTCATACGGTTGCTAGAGTAGTTGATGACGGCACTGGGGTCCACACAGCCTACATTGTCCTCTCGCTGCCTTTCAGCACCGTTCTCCATTCTGGTATTGACAACATACACATCCACCTGCACATCGACACATATGTCTCAGGATGTTATGCAAAGTGGCTAATGGATGGGACACACACACTGAGGGTGGCATACCATATCACATACTGCATTCCAGTTACACTTGGCATACCACAGTCCTCAGTCATTGTGCCCTCATGTTTGGTATATGACAGGACTTCCCTGCCTAGCTGTACAGACCACTGCATACCAAGCACCATTGTTGATCCACCAGCTGTTACAGAACCCATCCATATGTGTGTCACTGTGACGGATACCTGATATGAGCATCATGGCCTCAACCTGCATGACAGTTGGTATGAACATCACCTTTGCAGTACACCATCCACCCACTGGTTATCACATAGGTGTTAGTCCCCTACATACATGTTACATTGTATGTGTTCGTACTACACATGTATGTCGCACACACTCCTGTGATTACCACATTGCCACTGTGGCGTGGATATCCTACATGTCCACACTTGTCTGTACTGTGTGTGTAGCTGGTACATAGGCACCCATTGTACCTCTGCACACAGGACTTATACACACATCCATGTGTACAAAACCCCACTTAGGGTGTAACTTAGACAACAGCTACAGCTTTACATAACTCAACATTAGAACGCCATGACGTTTATTGAGTTACGATGGCTAAAGTTTACGGCTGCAGTACAGACACCACATCTGTACACATTTGTGGGCTACATACTCAGGGGTGACCTCTGCTGCAAACACAGGGCCCATGTCTGCAAATATGTTATTGGATATACTCTGCATACGCGACATAAACAATAGCCACTGTGAGCATGATGCTCATGGATATGTGCACACACGCAACAGTGTGTGGGATGTGCTTGGGGGTTGCATTCCCAGACTGGACACTCACCATGCTTTGGGACAAGATTCCTATGTACATCATGCATGGACAGTTAGTAGCAGTGTTCATGTGATACCTCACTTGGTGGATGGTGGACGCATGTACCCCAGGGATCACTGCAGTGACTGTACTGTGCAGAGATGCAGGTTACACATGGCTCTTCTGTTCACAGGACACTACCCTAGAGAGGTGCCACTGATATGCACACTGTAGTTATTGTTACACATACACTTGCCAGACTGCATGGTGCCCCACTATGAACCTGTGGAGCTATTACATGTGCTTTGTGCATGGTTATTGGAATAGCCCTTCCATTTAGATTAGCTGTCACGCTATTACCATGTCCCATGACTACAGGCCATATGTATCCTGTTATTGTACACGCCAATCATGTTCTTGTTTGTCTGTCACATCTCTTCTGCTATTCTAGTATGGGTGTAATGTTTGCGTCCTTTGCAAATGCACAGAGTGGATTACATTATTTATTTCATCATAACTGTTTATACATAACTTAATTACATACTACTCACATCACTATACGATACCTTTGGTATGCATCATATGCCTGTTCTCCTGTGTAGCATATCTGACATATCAATCTACTGTACTATACATTACACATATGTTATATGGTATCCGATAATTCATAGCATACTTGCACAGCGGGACCACCTTAGACATGTCATTGACGTTATATGCCCATACACATGCGTACTGTTACAGTATATCCACATAATACTATCCCCTGCTATGGCACGTACTTGTTGGACATACCCTGCCACTGGCAACGGGTCATCTGACTTTGTTCTGTTTAAAGCCATCATGTTGCATCCCTTGTGGTGTCTATGCTGTTTACCTTGTGGCCCACTGCTGGACGCACAACGTCTACAAGCGTTAGTACGATCAGCAAGACATCACTACATAAATGCTATTTCCCACTTTATGCATGGCGGACACTTTTAATTACTGCAAACCAGGCTATGCATACACTGACATAACTTAATACAGAAAATACTACAAATACAGGTAGTGTTGTACATACCTTGATATCGTTCATAGGTTCATAGGTTCATAGGTTTATACTAGGCTATCTGCCCTAAGGCATTTATAAGCCTAGCCCAAAGTTTTGTGGCTTACGCCACCCCTTATATGAAAAAATACTGTGCCCATTAGTTTGTTGTGCCTCTGTCCAGCAGTGACACAGAGATGATTCCCGGGGTAAACCTACGATCTCCCATCCACAGGTCAAGATTTCTCTTGAACAGAGCCAGCAAGGTGCTCTGCCTCACATGGACCGGGATTTTATTCCACAGCATAGGGAGTCTCTGAGTGATAAATCTATCCCTCCAGCACATCCTATTTATATCCATGCTAAGGTTTAAGTCACTTGCTCTAGTGGTTTTGGTGGATTTGGATTTTTTGAGGTGGAGCATATCCATTAATTCCGGGTTGGACATGGCCTTGTATGTCAGGCACATGTCACCTCTGAGCAGACGGTATGCGACTGAATAGAGCTGGAGTTTCTTCAATCTGGCAGCATATGACAGATTTTGGAGTCCCTTTATCCTTTTGGTGAGGAACTTTTGGCGTTTCTCCAATTGCTGCAGATGTCGGGTGAGATACATCCCGAATGGGGCATTGTACTCGATCATTGGTCTGATAAGTGAAGAGTACAGGGGAACAATGACCTCACTAGATCTGGATGTGAATCCCTTCATGATCAGGTGGGCAATGTAGAAGGTCTTTCTAACCACTTTAGCAATGTGAGTGTCAAAAGAAAGGCCACTGTCAACCTGGGTCCCCATGTCCCTGATAACCTCTTCTGTGCTTAGTGGAGTGCCACCTATATGGTAGCTTGGGGTTACCTTGTTTTTCCCGAAGGGTATGACTATACATTTTTTGGTGCTTAACTTCAGGCCATAGCTCTGGCACCAGCTATCTGTTTCTGTGAGTCCCTTCTGAAGGATATCCGTGTCCGATGCACTTTCCACTATGGCGCCCAGTTTGCAGTCGTCTGCAAACTTTGTCAGCCAAAGTCCTCCCATGTTGGTCTGTACTTCTGAGAAGTAGATGCCGAAAATAGGGGGCCAAGGACCGAGCCCTGTGGGACACCACTTGTGACCGGCTTGGAGTCTGACATAGCGCCAGCAACTCTAACCCTGTGGGTTCTGTCCTTAAGCCAGTTTGCAACCCATCTTGTGACATATGGGTTTACATTTAAGCTGGTAAGTTTTTCAACAATACCCGAGTGGGGTATTGTGTCAAAAGCCTTTGCAAGGTCAAGGTAGGCTGTATGGACTGCCTTTCCCTCATCAATGGCCTTGGTGATTGTTTCAAAGAAGTCGACCAAGTTCAAAAGGCATGATCTGCCCTTGACGAAGCCAAACTGGGTCGGGTCCAATGTCTGCAAGTCCCCTATATCTTTGTTTATGAGCTCCATTATGATCCTCTCCATAGCTTTGCAAACTAGACTTGTTAAGCTTATGGGGCGGTAATTACCAGGGTCCGTAGAGGCACCGCCTTTGTGGAGTGGGACAACAGTTGCCGTACGCCACTCCTTGGGCACGTATCCTGTGGTAAGGCTGAGATTAAATAGCTGCCTTATGTGCGGGTTTAATTCCTCATTTAGCTCGTGTAGCACACAGCCGGGGACACCATCCGGTCCCATTGATGCTGTGTTTTTAGCTTTAGAGAGAGCAGCTTTCACCTGCGCATTTGAGATGTCTGGGAGGCTACACTCCGCTGGGATAGTTATCTCTCCTTTACGGGGGGAGAGGGGGTTGAAGTTTGCACTGAACCTGTCTGCCAGTATGTTGGCAATGTCTGTGGGTTCAGTGATTTTTGTATCATTTTGGACTAATTCTGAGCATATCTGGGAGTTTCCACCCAGGTTCCTAACATAGCTGAAAAAGACCTTATGATTGTCCTTTGAATCCATGGCAATTTTTCTCTCAAAATTGGCCTTAGTTGATTTTATGAGTGCTCGTATTTTTTACTAATAATGATCAGGGTGACTTCCCTTTTATGGATTTTGTTCTATCGTGTAATAGCTTTCTCCTCTTATTGTAAAGTTTGTTAATGGCTGGGGTCCACCAGACTGGACGTTTGCCCTTTGTGGAAAGAGTCTTGGTTTTATTTGGGATTGCCTGATCCATGCAGTCCTGGAGGTGTTCATAGAAGGCATTTGTAAGGGTTTCCGCAGCTTGGGTTGTGGTTTCCACTGGCTCAGGGGCCTTGAAGGATACCACACCAGTCTTGAGTAGTGTGAAGTTTGCTTTAGAGAAGTTCTTCACTGTGGTCTTTTTTGTTTGGGGTGGGGGCGGGATGTGGATTTCCAGTGAGATTAGTTTATGATCAGATCTCACCAATGAGGGATATACTTCGGTGTGGAGCATTTTGTCCCCATGTTTGTGATAATGAGATCTAGTATATTTTCTCCTCTCGTGGGAACAGTGACTAGCTGTTCCATGGCATTTGAATTTATGAACTCCAGGAACCGTTGGGCTAGAAAGCTAGGGCTTGAGTAATGTTCCCAGTCTATATTCGGGTAGTTGAAGTCACCCAATATGATGGTGTTTGGAGATACATTTATACCTTCCAGTGTCTTCAGGAAGGCTGTGTGGGGTTCCTGAGTTTGAGAGGGTGGCCTGTAGCATGCTACAATTTGTAGAGCAGTTTTGCCTATGGTTAGTTGCACCTGGATGGTTTCCGAAGCTTCGTGCATTGCCACCAACCTGGAGGTGTGGGTATCCTTTATGAATATGGATACACCCCCTCCTTTTGTGGTGTGGTCCAGGTTTTGGGGCCAGAACGCATGATATGAGGTAAAACCTAATAGTGCCGGGGTGCTCTCAGGAGCCTTGAACCAGGTTTCAGTTACAGCACAGACATCGATGTTCTCCATACTGAGAAGGGCCTCGAGTGCGTGCATTTTGAGATTTAGACTTCTGGCATTGATTAGCATTACCCTCAGTTTCTTCCCATTTTTGTTTTCTAGGGTGGTAGGTTTAGAATTTGAGACTTGCCTAAAAAAAGCACTATGGGGGTGGCAAGAGTCTTAGCCAATATCCGGAATCCCAGGGGTGACAGGTGCAAGCCGTCCCTTGTGAAGCAGCGTGGCTTGTCAAGCATGTCATCCCAGGCAGACAGACACTGGATCCCCTTTGAATGACACCAGATATTAAGCCAATTGTTAAAGCTGATCATCTTGTCTCTATATTGTGGCATCATTCTTGGTGAAGGAAGGATACTGCTCAGGGTCAGGGTCATACCTGCCTGGGCTACATAATCAGAGAGCTCCTCTATGTCTCTTTTCATGTAGTCCAGGGAGGTGCGTCTCAGGTCATTCACACCAGCATGGACAATGACTGTGTCATATTTGTACTTGCCGTGGAGTGACCCGAGTGCTTGTGTTATGTGACAGATTCTAGCGCCTGATAGGCAGCTTACTGTGACCCTCTCCTTCATAAAACTACGAAACTTGTAAACCACAATGAAAAAACAAAAAGAAAGGTACCAACTGCAGACCAGTCGAAATGTTAAAACAAAAATGCTTTACTTGCTAGCACTTTCATGTGGAAAATCACCACACTTCTTCAGACAAGATAACAAGCATGTGACCTCAGGTATATATACAGTACAAGAATAATTAAGCAATTAATCTAAATCATTGATTAAAACAATAATTGAATCATTTGTTTAAGGAATTTGTAACAAGCAACCAACACCATATCATACTAAAAGTATACAAATACTATAAATCCGTAAAACTACAAACAATATATGTTTATACTAAAAAAATCAAAAATGCAAAATAAAAATGTATATTTAAATCTATGAACAATTAATCATGCAAGTATTTGGAACAACTAGATAAAGCAGCTATCTCATAAGAGCTTTACGTTTTAAAAGGCATTTAATAGAACAGGTCTCATTTAGACCTGGAAATACATAAGCATTAGTTTTAAGTTGCCATAGCAACTCTTGTTCTTCAAGTATCAAGTTCCAAGGACCCCCTCTTGGATTTTTATTAATTTTTTGGACCACGGTAAACAGGAATTTATGGTTTTTATTCTCCATAATGTGCTTGCCAAGAGCGTTTGTAATAGTATTTTTAGAAATGGCGTATAGATGTTCGTAAATACGCTGTTTGAGTTGGCGTTCAGTTTTACCAAAATAATAAGCATAACATGTTTGGCAAACCGCCAGATAAACGACCCCTTCAGTCTGACAATTATATTTGTTGTTAATGAAATATTTTACCCCTCTTATTTGAAATGTGGAACCCGTTTGAATATATTTGCAATAATTGCAATGTCCACATTTATACATGCCTTTATTTGGCTTGTATTGTTGAGGAGAATATTCCAATAATGTTTTTAAAGATGGTGTTTTTCTGAAAACAACCAACGGCTTCATACCCAAGACTTCATGACATTGTGAGTCTTGTAAAATCAAGTCCCAGTTGATGTTAAAGATGTTCCTAAACTCTATCATAAGTTCATTATATTGGGTTAACAAGCTAGATCTATAATTAATAGAACTGCGAGACACCCAGCTATTACTGATATTAACCGATGTGCCATCCGGATTGAAAAACGGCAGGTCTATATTACTTTTCAGTAAAAGGGGTGCTAGAGATCCGTTTTTCTCTTCAATTCAACCTCTTTCATCAAGTTATTAAATAATTTACAGGGATAACCTATGTTTAAAAACATTTATTTAAGAATAGAACATTCTTTGTCAAATAGATAATCCTCAGAGCACATATGTGAGGCACGGACCAATTGGCCTTTAACAATGCCTCTTTTTTGAAAATGAGGATGGTGACTGGCGAAATGTAAAAAAGAATTACTATACAGAGGTTTCCTATAAATACAAGTAACAAAGCATTCTCGAAGTACATCTTTACAGATAAGAATGTCTAAAAAGTTAATGGATACTTCATCTGATGCAAAAGTGAATTTTAAAAAGGATGTAAAAGAATTCATTGAATTCATTAACTCCTTTATCTGTTCATCATTGCCGTTAATGATCATAAAAATGTCATCTTGGTACCTTGTGTACCATACGAATACTTGTTGAAATAAAGGATGTTTAAACAAAAAGGAGCGTTCCCAGAATGCCATAACAGAGTTAGCGAAGGTGCCCCCACATGGGGAGCCCATCGCAACACCTGTTTGTTGCAAATAGATTTTGTCCTTGAACATAAAGTAATTATTGCTCAACACTAAATCTAATAAACTAATAAGCAGATCAATATCTTTGCCAGGATAACATTTAAATAAAAGAAATTCTCTGACCCAATCAAGACCGATATCCTGTGGAATTACCGTATATAGATTGCAAACATCAGCTGTAAGAAATTTATAATTACCATCAAAAGGGATGGTGTTCAAGTTCTTTAATATGTGCCATGAATCAATGCATATCTGGGATTCAGTTTTCAAAATTTCCTTTAATTTATTATCGACCCATTTGGCACATGCATAGGTAATTGATTGCCTGCCATCAATTATGGGTCTGAAAGTTAAATTGCTAATTCCTTTATGTAACTTAGGAACCCCGAACATAACTGGGATAAGGGGTGCTGGCATACATAGATAATGATATAGATCCAAAGAAATGCTTCCTTCAATAAATAAGTCACTCAAAGCATTCTTAATTTTTTGGTATGCTTGATTGAGCTCATTTTTGGAAATTATTTTATAGTTGTCCAATAACAACATTGACTTGATCCTACTATCATAATCTTCATACATAAGGACCGCGCCCCCACCCTTATCCGGTTTCATGACCCGTATTTGATAACTCTTAACCAACTGGATCATATTCATTACTGTAATGTTCCTTTCACTACCAGAAAAGGGTTGATTGTACTAACCCCTCAAATGAATTTCAGATATTTTTTCAAAAACAGCTAGATGGTTGTTAAGGGGTGGGTTATATGTGCTGGGTACACGCTCCTCATTTAAAATATTGTTACAACCTTTAAACAATACATTAAGATTTAACTTACGCATATATAGTTTTAAGTCGCATAATGCCCGCCCTATATTCAGCTTAATGGGTAGTGCAAAATTGAAGCCTTTGGCAAGCAAATCTATGAATCCTATAACAGGCACAAAAGAAGTATAATTATAAACTTTAAAGTCTTTACTGCTGTTGTATACAATAGTTGGCGTACTATTCAAATAGTCCGTTGTTACTTCTTGCGTCGATTGTATGTTTTCCTGTTCTGGGCTTTCTTGCGATTGCGATGTTGCTGTTGAAAACCCGAAGAAGGCAAATCCTGATCATTCACATCTTTTCTTTGATTGTGAATCCTTTCACTTTGTCGAACCTCGGATGTTGTGTTCCCATTCAGTTGTTGCTGCTCTTCTAATAATTGTGGAAACTGGTCAAAGTCAACGTCAGACGCCGAATCCGCGTCATTGTTGTCGATTACAACATTACGTGATCTACCTTGAGGCAAGGACAAAATCTATTTGCAAGAAACAGGTGTTGCGATGGGCTCCCCATGTGGGGGCACCTTCGCTAACTCTGTTATGGCATTCTGGGAACGCTCCTTTTTGTTTAAACATCCTTTATTTCAACAAGTAGTCGTATGGTACACAAGGTACCAAGATGACATTTTTATGATCATTAACGGCAATGATGAACAGATAAAGGAGTTAATGAATGCAATGAATTCTTTTAGATCCTTTTTAAAATTCACTTTTGCATCAGATGAAGTATCCATTAACTTTTTAGACATTCTTATCTGTAAGGATGTACTTCAAAAATGCTTTGTTACTTGTATTTATAGGAAACCTCTGTATAGTAATTCTTTTTTACATTTCGCCAGTCACCATCCTCATTTTCAAAAAAGAGGCATTGTTAAAGGCCAATTGGTCCGTGCCTCACGTATGTGCTCTGAGGATTATCTATTTGACAAAGAATGTTCTATTCTTAAAGAAATGTTTTTAAACAGAGGTTATCCCTGTAAATTATTTAATAACTTGATGAAAGAGGTTGAATTGAAGAGAAAAAACAGATCTCTAGCATCCTTTTTACTGAAAAGTAATATAGACTTGCCGTTTTTCAATCCAGACGGCACATCGGTTAATATCAGTAATAGCTGGGTGTCTCGCAGTTCTATTAATTATAGATCTAGCTTGTTAACCCAATATAATGAACTTATGATAGAGTTTAGGAACATCTTAAACATCAACTGGGACTTGATTTTACAAGACTCACAATGTCGTGAAGTCTTGGGTATGAAGCCGTTGGTTGTTTTCAGAAAAACACCATCTTTAAAAACATTATTGGAATGTTCTCCTCATCAATACAAGCCAAATAAAGGCATGTATAAATGTGGACATTGCAATTATTGCAAATATATTCAAACGGGTTCCACATTTCAAATAAGAGGGGTAAAATATTTCATTAACAACAAATATAATTGTCAGACTGAAGGGGTCGTTTATCTGGTGGTTTGCCAAACATGTTATGCTTATTATTTTGGTAAAACTGAACGCCAACTCAAACAGCATATTTACGAACATCTATACGCCATTTCTAAAAATACTATTACAAACGCTCTTGGCAAGCACATTATGGAGAATAAAAAACATAAATTCCTGTTTACCGTGGTCCAAAAAATTAATAAAAATCCAAGAGGGTGTCCTTGGAAATTGATACTTGAAGAACAAGAGTTGCTATGGCAACTTAAAACTAATGCTTATGTATTTCCAGGTCTAAATGAGACCTGTTCTATTAAATGCCTTTTAAAACGTAAAGCTCTTATGAGATAGCTGCTTTATCTAGTTGTTCCAAATACTTGCATGATTAATTGTTCATAGATTTAAATATACATTTTTATTTTGCATTTTTGATTTTTTTAGTATAAACATATATTGTTTGTAGTTTTACGGATTTATAGTATTTGTATACTTTTAGTATGATATGGTGTTGGTTGCTTGTTACAAATTCCTTAAACAAATGATTCAATTATTGTTTTAATCAATGATTTAGATTAATTGCTTAATTATTCTTGTACTGTATATATACCTGAGGTCACATGCTTGTTATCTTGTCTGAAGAAGTGTGGTGATTTTCCGCATGAAAGCGCTAGCAAGTAAAGCATTTTTGTTTTAACATTTCGACTGGTCTGCAGTTGGTACCTTTCTTTTTGTTTTTTCGTTGTGGTTTACAAGTTTCGTAGTTTTATGGCTGAAAGCACTGGTAGCCAACAATCTCAGTCTCAGGAGATGTTTCCGTCCAACGCCGATTCTGTAAGGGTTGCTAACAATGATATGGATTCTGTTGGTAATTTAACTGCCCTTATCCAGCATCTTACTCAACGAGTTGATGATCTGGCCGTACAATTCAACAGCCGGTTTTCCGGCTCAACGCCTGCAGTTCGCCAGAGGACAGGGGTTGTCTTTCAACAAATATCCAGCGCCCCTAGGTCCGTACAAGGCGAAAATGGTTTGGAGCAACTGGGTTCGGTTCCTAATTCAATGGACAGCATCCCCCCAGCACAGCCTAATAGGCAAGGTTCTATTTTGAGTAATGGAAGCACTTCACTATTACCACGAACTGCACAGAATAACAACACTGATAACTTGAGTAATGGCAATATGCATTTATTTAATAACGGACTTCCTTTGTTACACGAATTTATAAATGCATCTGACAATATGTTTCAAAATGGTTTGGACATGGACATGGTTGACCAAGAAAATCAGAATATCAACACTAACATTGTTTCCAGGTTAAAACAATTTGTTGTTGCTTTGTTGAAATATAAAAAAATTACAAGCCGAAATTTCATATTTTCGTGAATGTATTAGGCACAGCATTGTACCTAAAGGGTTGAGACAATGGAAATATCCATCAGGTGTTACAAAAGATTCTGCCTTTCACAAACAATTGATTCAATTTTTTAATCAACAAGGGCTTAATTTTTTGGAGCTTCTCATTGGTGCTTATAATACACAAATGTTAGACCTTAAATTACAACTGGAAATTCTTGAGAAAGAAATTAAGGATGATAATGACTTTCATCGTTATGAATATGATTATGGAAGGATTTTTATCAGTATTAATTCTTTATTAAACAAAATCAATGAGATGAAGAAGCGTAAGTTCGCCAGAGACAAACTGGCGTATGATAAGCAAATGGCATATCCTGATCCACCCACTATGAATACATCAGTTTCCTTGCCTCAAGGTAGATCACGTAATGTTGTAATCGACAACAATGACGCGGATTCGGCGTCTGACGTTGACTTTGACCAGTTTCCACAATTATTAGAAGAGCAGCAACAACTTAATGGGAACACAACATCCGAGGTTCGATGAAGTGAAAGGATTCACAATCAAAGAAAAGATGTGAATGATCAGGATTTGCCTTCTTCGGGTTTTCAACATCAACATCGCAATCTCAAGAAGACGAATGCGAACTGGAACAAGAAAGCCCAGAACAGGAAAACATACAATCGACGCAAGAAGTAACAATGGACTATTTGAATAGTACGCCAACTATTGTATACAACAGCAGTAAAGACTTTAAAGTTTATAATTATACTTCTTTTGTGCCTGTTATAGGATTCATAGATTTGCTTGCCAAAGGCTTCAATTTTGCACTACCCATTAAGCTGAATATAGGGCGGGCATTATGCGACTTAAAACTATATATGCGTAAGTTAAATCTTAATGTATTGTTTAAAGGTTGTAACAATATTTTAAATGAGGAGCGTGTACCCAGCACATATAACCCACCCCTTAACAACCATCTAGCTGTTTTTGAAAAAATATCTGAAATTCATTTGAGGGGTTAGTACAATCAACCCTTTTCTGGTAGTGAAAGGAACATTACAGTAATGAATATGATCCAGTTGGTTAAGAGTTATCAAATACGGGTCATGAAACCGGATAAGGGTGGGGGCGCGGTCCTTATGTATGAAGAAGATTATGATAGTAGGATCAAGTCAATGTTGTTATTGGACAACTATAAAATAATTTCCAAAAATGAGCTCAATCAAGCATACCAAAAAATTAAGAATGCTTTGAGTGACTTATTTATTGAAGGAAGCATTTCTTTGGATCTATATCATTATCTATGTATGCCAGCACCCCTTATCCCAGTTATGTTCGGGGTTCCTAAGTTACATAAAGGAATTAGCAATTTAACTTTCAGACCCATAATTGATGGTAGGCAATCAATTACCTATGCATGTGCCAAATGGGTCGATAATAAATTAAAGGAAATTTTGAAAACTGAATCCCAGATATGCATTGATTCGTGGCACGTATTAAAGAACTTGAACACCATCCCTTTTGATGGTAATTATAAATTTCTTACAGCTGAAGTTTGCAATCTGTATACGGTAATTCCACAGGATATCGGTCTTGATTGGGTCAGAGAATTTCTTTTATTTAAATGTTATCCTGGCAAAGATATTGATCTGCGTATTAGTTTATTAGATTTAGTGTTGAGCAATAATTACTTTATGTTCAAGGACAAAATCTATTTGCAACAAACAGGTGTTGCGATGGGTTCCCCATGTGGGGGCACCTTCGCTAACTCTGTTATGGCGTTCTGGGAACGCTCCTTTTTGTTTAAACATTCTTTATTTCAACAAGTAGTTGTATGGTACACAAGGTACCAAGATGACATTTTTATGATCATTAACGGCAATGATGAACAGATAAAGGAGTTAATGAATGCAATGAATTCTTTTACATCCTTTTTAAAATTCACTTTTGCATCAGATGAAGTATCCATTAACTTTTTAGACATTCTTATCTGTAAGGATGTACTTCGAGAACGCTTTGTTACTTGTATTTATAGGAAACCTCTGTATAGTAATTCTTTTTTACATTTCTCCAGTCACCATCCTCATTTTCAAAAAAGAGGCATTGTTAAAGGCCAATTGGTCCGTGCCTCACGTATGTGCTCTGAGGATTATCTATTTGACAAAGAATGTTCTATTCTTAAAGAAATGTTTTTAAACAGAGGTTATCCCTGTAAATTATTTAATAACTTGATGAAAGAGGTTGAATTGAAGAGAAAAAATGGATCTCTAGCACCCCTTTTACTGAAAAGTAATATAGACTTGCCATTTTTCAATCCAGACGGCACATCGGTTAATATCAGTAATAGCTGGGTGTCTCGCAGTTCTATTAATTATAGATCTAGCTTGTTAACCCAATATAATGAACTTATGATAGAGTTTAGGAACATCTTAAACATCAACTGGGACTTGATTTTACAAGACTCACAATGTCGTGAAGTCTTGGGTATGAAGCCGTTGGTTGTTTTCAGAAAAACACCATCTTTAAAAACATTATTGGAATGTTCTCCTCAACAATACAAGCCAAATAAAGGCATGTATAAATGTGGACATTGCAATTATTGCAAATATATTCAAACGGGTTCCACATTTCAAATAAGAGGGGTAAAATATTTCATTAACATTAACAACAAATATAATTGTCAGACTGAAGGGGTCGTTTATCTGGCGGTTTGCCAAACATGTTGTGCTTATTATTTTGGTAAAACTGAACGCCAACTCAAACAGCGTATTTACGAACATCTATACGCCATTTCTAAAAATACTATTACAAACGCTCTTGGCAAGCACATTATGGAGAATAAAAACCATAAATTCCTGTTTACCGTGGTCCAAAAAATTAATAAAAATCCAAGAGGGGGTCCTTGGAACTTGATACTTGAAGAACAAGAGTTGTTATGGCAACTTAAAACTAATGCTTATGTATTTCCAGGTCTAAATGAGACCTGTTCTATTAAATGCCTTTTAAAACTTAAAGCTCTTATGAGATAGCTGCTTTATCTAGTTGTTCCAAATACTTGCATGATTAATTGTTCATAGATTTAAATATACATTTTAATTTTGCATTTTTGATTTTTTTAGTATAAACATATATTGTTTGTAGTTTTACGGATTTATAGTATTTGTATACTTTTAGTATGATATGGTGTTGGTTGCTTGTTACAAATTCCTTGAACAAATGATTCAATTATTGTTTTAATCAATGATTTAGATTAATTGCTTAATTATTCTTGTACTGTATATATACCTGAGGTCACATGCTTGTTATCTTGTCTGAAGAAGTGTGGTGATTTTCCGCATGAAAGCGCTAGCAAGTAAAGCATTTTTGTTTTAACATTTCGACTGGTCTGCAGTTGGTACCTTTCTTTTTGTTTTTTCGTTGTGACCCTCTCCTTGTTCAGCCTGGTGAGTGGGACGTCAGTGTGTCTGACTATGGAGTCACCTATGACAAGTATGTTTGGTGTTGTATTTGGCCTTAAGGGCTGTGACTGCTTTGCACACTGATTTTGTGGTTTATGTGTTGCTTGTGGGGTGTCTTGAGGTATCAGTTGTTTGGGTGTCTGCTTTGGAGGCCTCTGCTGTTTAGGTAAATTTTTACTCAGAGCCTCCGAGTATGTCTTTGTGTGTTTATGTGTTTGATTCAGTGGTGTGGTAACATTATGGGAGGCTGGTTTTGTGGTGTGTGTAGTTGCCTTCTCCTCCTGTCTGGTCTTGCCAGTCCTGAGTTGAGAGAGCTCAGCCTCCAGTTTGGCTAAATAGCTGCATCTCTCGCAAGTATTTGTGTTATGTGGGAGGAGGAGAGGGTTGTCTGTGTACATGAGGCAGTTATAACATTGCCTCAAGATTCCCAGATTCACCAGCTGGACCGGAGAGGAGATTGACAACTGACCTTTGGACATGCTAGAATAATATTGGGAATTCCTTAATAATTGAAAACAAGGGCCAGTGGGGAGTGAGGGTGTAGTGCTTTTAATTTTTAGTGCTGACTTATATAATTGCTTTAGTGAGCAAGTGCCAGGTAACTTGAGTGCAATGTGTTACAAGTAACTAAATGCAAAAACGACAAACAGTAACTTTCTTTCAAGTGAAACAAGGAAATAAGTACAGTAAGCAATGCAGATATCACTAGTGATCCACAGAAGCACTGCAAAGCCACGTATTAGGTGGAATTAGCATTCCAGGGAAATAACAAGCAAACAAACAACAAGCATATAAACAAAGCTAGATTCAGCAGGCCTGGATCTAGTCTATGCTACAGCAAACAAGGTGTACCAATTTCAGTAAGAAACAGTTCAAATATTCAGGCACTATAAACCTTTAACCAGAAATTCCCAGCTCAGAAGGGCAGAGTCCAGCCTCTTCTCCTACAAGAGTGCAGACCACGGACCTTCTTAATGTAAAATAACTGGCCTGAAGCCCAAGTGCTTAAACCAGAACTAATACACTTGGACACTGGGCTCTCAATCAGCAGTTCCCAACTTAGAAGGATGAAAGCTACCTGTCCTGCCACCACAGTGCTTGCCACAAACCTTCCTAATGTAAAACAACTGGTCTGAAGCCCAAGTGCTTAATCCAAAAGACTTAGAATAATAGCTACACTTTAATCAAGTTACAACCAAGCAGTAATAAATACAATTGAATACTTTAGAGAATGTCTGGATTAGTGCTCAAGTTACACAAACAAAGCTAGATCCAGCAGGCCAGAATCCAGTCTATGCCACAGCAAACAAGGCACCAACTTCAGTAAGAAGCAGTTCAGATATGCATGCACTATAAGCCTTTAACCAGAAATTCCCAGCTCAGAAGGGCATAGTCCAGCCTCTCCTCCCACAAGAGTGCAGACCACGAACCCTCTTAATGTAAAATAACTGGCCTGAAAGCCCAAGTGCTTAAACCAGAATTAATACACTTTTAGAATAACAGACACTGAGCCCTCAATCAGCAGTTCCCAACTTAGAAGGATGTAAGCTACCTGTTCTGCCACTACAGTGCAGACCACAAACCCTCTCAGTGCAAAACAACTGGTCCGAAGCCCAAGTGTTTAAACCAAAAGGCTTAGAATGAGTTACACCAAGCAGTAATAAATACAATTGAGTATTTTAAGATGATGCAAAAGTAAAATGAAGTAGGTAGAACACAAGTACAGTAAAAGCAGATGAATTTTTTTTTTATCTGAACAAGTGCTGAGATCAAAGAAACAGATTTGAGTGCTGAAACTAGAAAGATGATGCAAAAGCTACAAATGAAGTGCTAGTAACAAACAAAGCTTACAGAAAAGAATA
>NC_056726.1:1697419892-1697457760 GCF_019279795.1 Protopterus annectens | reverse complement strand
TGCAGGAGAGGAATATTAGAATATGTATGAGTGTGTGAGTGAACCTGCCAAGAAAGTGCCATGTCAGGCTACTGTAACACTTAGAAATGAAAAGCATTCCCTGTGCAGATCATGCAGGAATAGTAATTGTGATTTCTGAGTTGTATACAGATATGTATGTCAAAACTAATAAAGGTGATCCCAAACACTGGTGTGTGTCATCTGACCTGTACCTGAAAAATAGAAATGTGTATGTCCTGCAGAATGCATTAACTGAGGTGAAGGATTTAGCTCTGCTTGTCTGCATACTTTAGAATGGGCATGTCAAATAACTGAAAAAGCAACAGTACATATTCCCATCAGAATGTGTTTATTTGTGTATCTGCCAGCATTGTCCTGTGTTAACCTTTCAATTTCAGCTGTATGTAGCTGCAAATGTACTAAAAAATGTTTACTAACAGGTGCAGACTTAAAACCTGCATTGTGTACTCATGAATCTAAATTGCAGTATGTAGTTGTAAAACAGTCAAATGTGCAATCCAGCTAATGTGCACATGTTTCTCAAACAGTGACACCAATGCCTGTTGTGTATGCATAATTTCTACTGAAAATGGGAAACAAATACTGCAACATATGATAATAAAAATACTGTGCATAAAAATATGTACTAGATAGAAATGTCACAAGCAACACACAGCATCTCCCCAGTAGCTCAGTCTGATAAGGACTACTGCTGCGACCATTGTTCCATTTGGTTTATCATTGTTTAAACTGTGTACACACTAATATTCCCTGATGAATAATCATTGTTATTGCCTGCCTGACATACCACTAACTGGCATGCTGTTGCACCTCTGAATGCCATTCCATATATGCATGGGTTCTATTTACTATGGCACTGTTATAATTGCACTGTTTTGGGTAAATGGGAATATCCATGCATGCTATTTTGACTAATGTTGTAATGTGTTTTGCATGACTAACCAATATTCATTGTTACTTTCCACACCATAACACATATGGGAAGGCAATCCCAGTGGATCTGCCTCTCCCACCCCACCTCCATAGAACCAGGTCCCAGCACATCTTGGACCCAAAACAGACCTCCCTCATCTGCTGGTTCTGCACCACCCTTGGGTGGAACAGGGTGGAACTGCTGTAGGGGATGGGGCTCAACTCCCATGCTAGTGGGCGCAGTGAGGATGTTGTCACGCAGGACAAGGTCTGTGGCTTGGTGCTCAGTGTCCTCCAGACAGAGCTGGATGACTGTCTGTGCCAGATGGAGGGCAAGATGACACAGCTAGAGGGGCAGATGGCCCCTCCAGCCTATCCCCCAGCACTGCCACCTTTGGGACTGTGAAGGAGTAGTGGTGGGACATGCCCATCAGGTGGGACACCAGTGCAACTACTAACATCTGGGGGGGGGGCTCATGAGCTTCTGATTCCCAAACACCTTCCCAGTCAAGGTGTTTACCCCCCCCCATGTGTTATACACTGCCCCTATCTGCTGTCTTGTCTGTGTGCAAATGCAACCTCTACTACCAAAACTCTCTCACCACACTTACCGATAATACTTCCTTAACTTCCAACTCTCACCTTAAAAAAAAAGGCATCTGTCCCTAACAAAAATCACATGCCATACACAGAACTGCATTTCGCCCAGAGACATGTACCCATCACACAAGCTAACCCTACCAATCATTCATATTGTATGATGCCCACACATCTTCCAATACGGTGTGAGGCTCCAAACTCTAAATACCCCACATGGAAAACAGCTGTTGCTGCAAAGAAATGCAGAGCTATGGTCCTTTCCTACACCAGTCCTGCACATCCCTACCAGTTTCTCCTCTTGTTTTCCAAAACTTTTCCCAATTCCACTTTCTACCACCTCCTTGTTTTTCTTTCTTTGTTTGAAATTGGCGGTAGTTTAGTGGCCATAAGTGGGGCCATAAGCGGCCTGACTCCCCGTAAGTGTCACTGGCTCTGCCTGACCCACATAATCACTTACCTACAACTGCTTTAAAACCCTTAATCACTCTGTCTCCAACAGCCTGGCTTCTGCCCTTGTAAAATAATCAGCAGTTGCAGGAAGTCTCAAGACTCAGGATCCTCCATGCACTATCAAGACAAAGTGATTTACCACTAAGCAATTTGAGATGTAAAAGAAATCTGATGTCTTCTCAGAAGCATATCATGCTTTGATCATTCAATGGGGAAAATGTATTTCTATATATGTAGATGTATATTTTGTATGGATATATGTGTGTGTGTGTGTGTGTGTGTGTGTGTGTGTGTGTGTGTGTGTGTGTGTGTGTGTGTGTGTGTGCGTGTGTGTGTGTGTATATATATAGGTTATATATATATATATATATACTCTGCTCCCCCCCCTTTTCTCTATATATATATATATATATATATATATATATATATACATATATATATATATAAGGGTATATATATATATATATATATACACACACACACACACACACACACACACACACACACACACACACACACACACACACACACACACACACATCTATATGTTAATGTTGTACATATATATATATATATATATATATATATATAAATATATCTATGTATATATTAAAACTTTCCCTACTGTTGAATGACTGTGTTATGATATGTTTGAAAACCCATCACATTTTCCCTATCTATTGAATGACTGGTGTTGCATGATATGTTTGAGAAAACATCACATTGGATATTCATACACACACACACACACACACACACACCACACACACACACACACACACATATATATATATATATATATATATAGTGTTATATATATATACACTGATTGTAACTAACCGGGCACCAAAATGGACAGTTATCAATCTTGTGTAGAAATTTATGTTGGGAACACAGTGCCTGCTGCCCTTTGTGAAGAGTGAGAGTGGGATGTTGTGAAGGATAGTAGGTATTGAAATATTTTGTGGGAGGTAGGTTCAGTTAGGAAGACAGAACCAAGACAACATACATAAGCAGATGGAGAAAGTGGTGTTTGGTGAAAGCCCATGAGCCCCAAATGGAAATATTAGTGGGACCAAGTCCCCCAACCATGAGACAGTCGTAGCACTGCACCTTTCATGTCCCACAAGAAGGTGGATTGAGCTGAGGGAGGCTGAGCAGAATAAGCATACAGACCCCTGAAATTTTTGTATTGAGGGCCCTGGGCAAGGTGGTATGTAACAGATCCCCAATTTTCTGTGGAGCTCCCTATGGACCAGACCCTGGACCTGACTTCTAGTGACAGGATCCTGTCTGTGCAAAGTGCTCCCATTAGGGAATGACGAGCACCATCCGCTGAGGTGGTTCCACATATAGGTAGTGCAAGACCAGCAGATGACGAGGTCCCGGTGTGGATCTCACATGTGCTGTGGCTTGCCAACATGGCCGGATGAGGTGGGAGAAGTGCTTCTGCTGGGAACAGCCTTCCCAAACATGCTATCGTGTCACAGTTTTAGAACATATGTGGGTAGTAATAGCCCACACAATCCAGGATTAGTTATAATAGCATGCATAGATATCCCCATTAACACAAAACACCAGATATGGAGCAGTCATATAGCAAAAAGAACACATGCATATATGGAACCATAGTGGCGCCTTGTTAATGGCATGCAGGTGACATTGTTACAACAGGCCACCAGTGATAGTCTTTCAACATGGAACATGAATAGAAACACATTTCAATATTTGTCGTACAATAAGATATATGTCCCAACAGTAGGTTTGGTGTAAACATACCCAATGATTTGTGTGTTTAGATTATTGTTGCAGATATGGTGGAGGGGGAGAGATATGTCAATTAACAACTATTATATCCTTGCAGTAAGAGGTCATCAGACCTTTTTTCCTCTTTATGTCTTTAAGGTACCATGACTAGAGAGTGTCTTCCAGTGTATTTCCCCCAGGAAAATGATGTTATCATTAACTACCTGGTGCAGCACCATTGAACCCTCATTGTCCGTACATCCCATGATCTGCAGGAGAGGACTGCCCTGTGGAACGAGCTTGTCCACAGGGTAAACTATGTCACCCTGCATAACTTAGATGATTGGCATGAGCAGGTCCGACATCACTGCACTGACCTTACCTGCCATGCCCATCAGTGTGCTGCTGCAGTTAGGAGAGACCAGCTAGCCATAGGTGAGTGTCATGCCATCCTGTCCCTCCGAAACATGCTGAAAAGCTCTTTGCCAGCTTTGGGGTGCCTTCTGCCAGCAAAGCCAAGAATCAACTGAGAGCATTGTGGAGGTGGGTGCTACCCACACAATGGACGAGGACCATGTAGCTAATGCCACAGGGCACATCAGTAGACCACTGTTGCTTATCCATCTGCATCTGTAAAGTTTCTTCAAGCATATGTCAGATAAAATATATAATCTGTTGCTGCAGTGTAGTAATGAACAGATGTGTGTAATCTATAGTATTGTGGGTTTGTACTGTTGATGTACTGAAATGCTGCTCCCAACCTGTACCAGTGAAACAGGTGTGGCTACTGACATCACATCTCTCAAAAAACTATGTAGGTCCCTCTGATATATCACTGGGACAGCAGCCTGTAGCTGGTAAGTATGTTGTTTTTGTTCAGGTTTTCCAATACATCAGCCATGTTATGGCCATGGTATTTGCCATGCACACATGTAACACACCTGCCAATAATGCATGTTGTACATGTTCACTTATTGCTGCTGTTAACTGCACTGCATCACATTGGTCATCATGGTGGAATATCTGAAGGGTATGTAAGAGTCCTGCAATATAACTAACAACCTATCATTGCAAGATGTGTGCACAGAGATGAACATAATGGTGGGACAAATGGCCTAAAGTAGGAACATGTCTGAAACATTACCCTTATGCAGTGGCTGCAGCAGTGCATATACCATTATTACATTGGCAGCTGTTACAGATCTACAGAACGGCATATCACAATATCACATTCCACAGCCCTTACAAGCTGCAGTGTGATTCTAATATGAGCAATGAATGTGTAATATGGAATCCTATGTTAGGACAGAAAATATGGGGAATACATACCTTAACAAACACTGGAAGCATATGTTTTACACTCCAAATAACATTATGTGTGGGAAGCAGCTTTTGAGGTACTGACAGCATTCACTCTTCATGAGTATGCACCTTCCATCAAGTACAGGTCCTCAATGTCACACCAAGAAATGGTCTGCTGTCCAAGGCCGCATTTTATGTCCATGGCAGGCATTTGCCCACTCACCTGTAACAGAGGCAGCCATGGCTTGCACACATCTTACAAACCATGGAATGGATCCCATATCCAATAGGTAGCACTCAGGAATGGGAGATGTAACCTTACCTCACCATTGCATATACCATGGCAAACAGTGCAGACAGTCATGTATGTGACAAGGAAGTATGGGACAACATTAATGTAGAAAATAAACAGATGGCCATCCAAGACAGATGATGAGACATGTTGCAAACTGGTCATGGAGGCTACATAGAAACATACTGCAACACTGAGGGAGTTGCAGGAATGTCTAACAAGTACTGCCTGTGTAGTACATGTGGTGACAATCACCTGGACTCCACATAAGTGTGGCCTATGGGTTAGGGTAATCAGATGAGAAAGTTGTTTTACAGGAAATATCACCCAGGGCTCTCTACAGGTAATATATGCATAACATCAAAAGTCCCCCAAAGGCATGAGCTGCAATGTGTAATGGTGTACCAAGACCATGTTCAAAACCTACAGACAGTATTAATAAAGATACATGTGCTGCACAAGCAAAACCTCACTCCACCTCAGGCCCACCATCCCCATCTCTACCTTGCTGGTGCCAGTGTACACCTGTATGTTTGTCATTCATTAGCAGGAACTAGGCCGGTACACATGGTGCTCTGAATTTGGGACACTGCAAAATGACACTCATGTGTGGCCCATAGTTGTCAAGCATCTGCAGAAAGGCTGAGGATGGGGAGGGGTGTCATCCTGAAACACAACATTGAACTGAAGCAGACATCCAAAGTTCGCTAAAAATGGCTGTATGTGCACACAGTTGAGGTCATGAATTGTGGTAGACATAACCCTGACTCTACAGCAATAGTGAAGGAACTGTGTGACCTCCAAGGGCTGTGCAGGCCATGATTGACTAGCGCCTACAATCTGGCAGAGTTGGGGGACATTTATAGGGCAGAGTAACCAAATACTGGTAAGTGCAGATGGGCCATGCTATTATACCCCTTACAGGAATAGTAACTGCTGTAGTACACTTAACAGTTGATGCAACAAGCCATCATGTTAAGGGTGTGCACACTTATGCAGCCACATTTTGTATGCATCTCAGTCAGCATCTGCACAACTAGCACATTTGTTTGATACTGCATTTGATTGCACAGGTAATATGTCACATATCAGGTTTGTGTAATGTTAACATGTATGCACAGTATTGTGGCCCCATGACATATGAGAGAAGAGAGTGTCGCATGTCAGCCAAGGAGGTGTGTACACTCCCTCACTTAGCCACAGTATAGCTTTGAAGGGTTGTCAGAGTATTGTATTTTATTGCTCATACATGCACTGCTGATGATAGGTCTGCAAATCAAACATCAGGCATTCACTATTGATATCTGTCCTCATATCATCCAGGTATGTATCGGACAACACATAGGAGCTGTGAGCAACAGAGGAAACATAACTGCCACACATATGCACATTAAGCAATGGTGTGTAAACTAATGAGGTATGGTGCACAGTACATGCCAGGGTGCTGAAAAGGTGCACAGCAATATTGTGTACATGGGTGCAGTGTGTTCCAGGGAAGGGGCATCACCTACTAACACAACTCATGCATCACAGAGATGTATAATGTTGGTAACAGGGATTGAGTATAGCTGCAGTGCATGCTCTTAAGAGCCATATGTCATGCATGTTGACAGCTGGGTAATGAGAGGTCTGTATGTAAAATCTTTGTGCAACCACAGCTGTAAGTGTGTTTGTGTGTGTGTGTGTGTGTGTGTGTGTGTGTGTGTGTGTGTGTGTGTGTGTGTGTGTGTGTGTACAGTTAAGCAATGATGTACAGGTCTTAAAGTGCATTGCTTGTTTTATCCTCACAGGTGGAGAGGTGGGGTCAGGGTCCCTCCTGCAGGTAAACTGATGTTAGTGTCCATACAGACTCTGACAATGATGATAGGTATGGTGAGGCACAGTCAGAGTTGTCTGGGGCTGAAGCTGTGCATGGGTTTACATCCCACTGTTATCCACCCCATCCCTGCACACAGTCACATTGCCTATACATGCCCCATCACCAGTGGCCATAGATGAGGGACAGTTGGTGGGTGGTGGCATGGGACAAGACATGTGGTGACTATGGCAAGTGTGTCTGGACACAGCAGCCATAGACAGATAACCGTGAGGTAACACACAGGCAGATGTATAGGGTGCTCATAGGTGGGCTGCTGGCCTTCATGCCCCTGGCAGAAGCAGGTCTCACCAGATGCATGTTTTAGGCCATCATGGAGGCACAGGCATGTATGGAACTTTATATCAGATAGGGTCTGAGGCTCTAGAGGGCTACTCATTCTGCTGTTATTGACAACATCTGTGATCTTGTAGATGCCCACCATTATTTTGCAGAGGTCCTGGATAGACAGTTGAGTGAGATGGTGGGAATCCTCAACCATGCAATGGCTGTGCTTGAGCATATAGTGAGAGTAGGGAGACAGCCAGGCAGAAGTAGGTCAGCAACACCAACTGGTGGAGGTCTACGTGGACATGAAAAAAGTCAGAGCCTCTCCCATAGTGGCAGTACCAGCACCAGCATTGCAGGGGGGTGCTGTCCACACCACAACATAGCAGGCCACAGGCTGAACTAGAATAGTCCAGTCTTCAGATTTTGCTGATCTCTGGGCTGTGTCATAGTTCCTGTGTTGTCCATATCCTTATTTGGATAGGAGGAAGCTTCTTTGTTCAACAGTGGGAGTGGGCAGCACTGAGCAGCCTATTTGTCCCTATAGGAGTGGTTCCAGCCCAGCAACTTGTAGTTTATTGGCTGTTTTGGGCCATTTCCTAGCTCTTTCTAACCCCCTGCTATAAAGCCTGCTTTAGCAATTGTGAAGTTGCTCATAGACCAGCATCGGTCAGCGGTTAATCAAGTTTAAACTATTTCTGGCTCCGCAAAGTCTGCTCTTCAATTTTTCCCTTAGAACTGCTCTACTTGCAATCTAAACAGTCTATTCTCTATCTGAAAAGCCCAGCAATTGCTCCTAAAGCATTTTTAATACAGATAACACACTCTTAAACAAAAAGAAAGTACTTCATTCACCTAAAATCCCCTTGAGTACCGATTTCCCTATAGGTCCTTTCTGACTCAGTTACACAGCAATCCTTTGCACTATTCTAGCATGTCAAGGGGTCAGTTGCTGGTGTCCTCTCCTGTTCAGCTGGTGAATCTGGGATCTTGATGCAATGTTACAACTGCCTCATGTACACAGACAACCCTCTCCTCCTCCCAACAAATACAAATATATGTGAGAGATGCAACTATATAGCCAAACTGGAGGCTGAGCTCTCTCAACTCAGTACTAGCAACACCAGTCAGGAGGAGAAGGTAACCAGGCACACCACAAACCCAGTCTCACATACACCTATCACAACTGCAAACCAAACACATAAACACACAAAACCATACTTGGAGGCTCTAGTTAAAAATCTACCAAAACAACAGAGGCCTCCAAAGCAGGCACCCAAGCGACCACTACCTTAAGAAATAGCACATGCAACACATAGTTCACAAAGTCAGTGTGCTAAACAGTCCCAGCCCTTAAGGCCAAACAACATGCCAGATACACTTGTAATTGGTGACTCCATAGTCAGACACACTGACGTCCCACTCACCAGACTGAGCAAGGAGAGGGATACAGTAATCTGCCTGTCGGGCGCTAGAATCCGCCACATATCACAAGCACTCAGGTCACTCCAAAGCAAGTACAAATATGACTCAGTCATTGTCCATGCAGGTGTGAATGACCTGAGACGACTCCCTGACTACATGAAAAGAGACATAGAGGAGCTCTCTGATTATGTAGCCCAGGCCGGTATGACCCTGACCCTGAGCAGCATCTTACCCTCACCAAGAATGATGCCACAGTACAAAGACAAAACGATCAGCTTTAACAATTGGCTTAATTACTGGTGTCATTCTAAGGTGATCCAATATCTGTCTGCTTGGGATGACATGCTTGACAAGCCACGCTGCTTTGCAAGGGATGGCTTGCACCTGTCACCCCTGGGCTTCCAGATATTGGCCAAGGCTCTTGCCACCCACATAGTGCCTTATTTAGGCAAGGCTCAAAAGACAAACCCACCTCACTAGAAAACACAAGTGAAAAAAAACTAAGGGTAATGCTGCTCAACGCCAGAAGTCTAAACCTCAAGATGCACACTCTCAAAGCCCTCCTCAGTATGGAGAACATCGATGTCTGTGCAGTGACTGAATCCTGGTTCAAGGCTCCCGAGAGCACCCCAGCACTACCAGGTTATACCTCATATCATGCTTTCCGGCCCCAAAACATGGACGAACCACAAAGGAGGGGAGTATCTATATTCATCAAAGACACCACACCTCCAGGTTAGTAGCAATGCAAGAAGTATAGGAGACCATCCAGGTGCAACTAACCATAGGCAAAACTGCCCTACAGTTTGTAGCATGCTACAGACCACCTCACAAACTCAGGAACCCCACTCAGCCTTCCTGAAGACACTGAGGGTATGAAGGTCTCTCCAAATAACATAATTTTGGGAGACTTCAACTACCCAAACATAGACTGGGAACATTACTCAAGCCCCAACACCCTAGCCCAAAGGTTCCTAGAATTCATAAACTCAAATGCGATGTAATAACTAGTCACCACTCCCACAAGAGGAGATAATATACTAGACCTGATCATCACAAACATGGGGACACAATGCTCCACACCAGAAGTATACCCCTCATTGGTGAGATCAGATCATAAATTAATCTCACTGGAAATCCACATCCTACCCCCACCCACTGCACAAAAGACCACAGTGAAGAATTTCTCAAAAGCCAACTTCACACTTCTTAAGGCTGAAGTGGTATCCTTCAAGGCCCCTGGGCCAGTGGAAACCACAGCCCACACCACTGAATCCTTTATAAATGCCTTCTATGGACACCTTCAAGAATGCATGGATCATGCAATCCCTAAAAAAACAAGACCCATTCCCCCAAAGGCAGGCATCCTGTCTGGTGAACCCCAGCCATTAACAAATTTTACAACAGGAGGAGGAAGCTACTACATGACAGAGCAAAATCCCTAAAAGGGAAGGCATCTCTGGTCAGTACTAGCAAAAAACTACGATCACTCATAAAATCATCCAAGGCCAACTTTGAGAGAAATATCGCAAAAGACACAAAAGACAACCACAAGGCCTTCTTTAGCTATGTTAGAAACCTGGGTAGAAACTCCCAGATATGCTCAGAGTTAGTCCAAAATGACACAAAATACACTGAACCCACAGACATTGCCAACATTCTGGCAGACAGGTTCAGTGCAAATTTCTGCCCCTTCCCCAAAAGGAGAAATTTCTATCCCAGCAGAGTGTAGCCTCCCAACATCTCAGATGCCCAGGTGAAAGCCGCCTCCAAAGCTAAAACACAGCATCAATGGGACTGACGTGTCCCGGCTGCATGCTACATGAACTCCAAGAGGAACTAAACCTGCACATAAGGCTGCTGTTTAATCTTAGCCTTACTACAGGATACGTACCCAAAGAGTGGCGTACAGCAACAGTGATCCAACTCCACAAAGGAGGTGCTTCTACAGACCCTAGAAATTACCGCCCCATAAGCTTGACGAGCCTGGTCTGCAAAGCTATGGAAAGGATCATTATGGAACTCATAAACAAAGACATTGGGGACCTACAGACATTGGATCCTACCCAATTCGGCTTTGTCAAGGGCAGATCCTGCCTTTTGAATCTGGTCAACTTTTTTGAAACAGTCACTAAGGCCATTGATGAGGTTAAGGCAGTTCACACAGCCTACCTTGACCTTGCAAAAGCCTTTGATACAATACCCCACTCGGGCATCATAGACAAGCTCACCAGCTTAAATGTAAACCCATATGTCACAAGATGGGTTGCAAACTGGCTCAAGGACAGAACCCACAGGGTCAGAATTGCTGGAGCCATGTCAGACTCTAAGCCAGTCACAAGCAGTGTCCCACAGAGCTCAGTCCTGGAACCCCTCTTGTTCGGCATTTATTTTTCCGAGGTGCAAGCAAACATAGGAGGATTGTGGCTGACAAAGTTCGCAGATGACTGCAAACTTGGCACCATAATTGATACTCCAGCAGACACAAGCATCCTTCAGAAAGGCCTCATAGAAATGGATAATTAGTGCCAAAGCCATGGCCTTAAACTTAATGCCAAAAAATGTATAGTCATACCCTTTGGGAAAAACAAGGTACCCACAAATTACCACATAGGTGGTAAACCATTAAGTACGGAAGAGGTACTCAGGGACCTAAGGACCCAAGTTGACAGTAACCTCTCATTTGACACTCACATCGCAAAGGTGGTTAGGAAGACCTTCTATATTGCCCACCTTATCATGAAGGGATTCACATCTAGAGCAAGAGAGGTCATTGTGCCCCTGTACTCTTCTCTTATCAGGCCCATGATTGAGTACAATGCCCCATTTGGGATGAGTCTTACCCGACACCTGCAGCAGTTAGAAAGACCCCAAAAGTTCCTCACCAAGAGGATAAAGGGTCTCAAACATATGTCATATGCTGCCCGGCTGAAGAAACTCCAGCTCTATTCAGTCACATACCGCCTACTCTGAGGTGATCTATGCCTGATGTACAAGGCCATGTCCAATCAGGATTTAATGGACATGCTCCACCTAAGAAAATACAAATCCATCAGAGCCATGAGAGCGAGAGATTTGAACCTCAACACAGAAATAAATAGGACATGCTGGAGGGACAGATTCATAACCCAGAGGCTTCCTACACTCTGGAACAGAATCCCAGTCCATGTTAGGCAGAGCCCCTCACTAGCTCTCTTCAAGAGAAATCTTGACGAGTGGATGGGAGATCATAGGTTTACCCCGGGGGTCATCTTTTTAACAGTGCTAGACAGAGGCACAGTAAACTAAACCCTAAATGGGCATAGTATTCTCATCCAAGGTGGCTAAAGCCACACACTCTGGCTAGGCTTATAAATGCCCTAGGGCAGATAGCCTAGTATGAACCTATCAATATGCACATGGCCCTGGCAGGGCCCAAGAAAGACCCTGATCCAATCATCATCTGGGAGAGTACCATATCTGGCCTGGCCTTGTACCTGGTAGTGTCCGTGGAACCCCTGGCAGGCACAGTTCTCATGTCCATGGCTGGATACAGTGAACTGCACACCCTGCCATGTACGGTCTGCAGCTGTCCAACAAATGCCTGTACAGGGCAGCCACATGGCAGAACTGGGTGCATGCATACACACACACACACACACACACACACACACACACACACACACACACACACACACACACATATCACCAACACAGCTAGGGCAACCCCCTGCCTACCCACACCACAGGTGCACACCCCAAATTTAATAATGAAACCCCCTAACACACACACACATGATGTCAACCAAATGACTCAGCCTAGGTCTCTGGCAAACCCATGACACACCCTGTAATTATGATGATACCTGTGCCACATCCCTGTCATCCATAACTTTGATGCAGAGAAAGGCTAATATGGTTCTGATGCACAAGGTGAATGTACTAAGGTGTTCCAATGTAATGCTTTGTGACATGTTTTCAGCAGCAAAGTTTAATGCTTACATGTCAGGATGTGTAGCTGTCCAGCCATGATGCATTATAGCTGTTATTAACACTGACTGATTGTGGTCTCCATAATGTATTCAGTTTGTGTTGTAGGTGTCTATGTGTCAGCAGGATGTTGGTCTGCTGTGTTTCCTACAAGGGTATGGCACTTGGTGACACTTTGACTATGCCATATCCTGTGTACAGCTGAACACAGGTAATAGGTCTGTATAACAGTTACTGCATGTGCCACATGGCTGATAGGTCTGGAGGTGGTGTATACAGGTGAGTGCATTGTGGCTGCTGTTAGCAGCCCTTTTACAGTGGACAATGGTAAGTGTAGTGGGTGGAACACATGACATGTTTGTGTATAACACACACACACACACACACACACACACACACACACACAGGGTTTGGTGCTGATGCAATACACAGAGAATACTGTACACATGGATGTATGTACTTTTGCAGTGAACCCATTTTAGCCTATGTAATTCCACCAAGACAAAATAGGCACATCATCACATCAGTAAATATTCAGTCTGCTAGTTTAATGTCATTGATGATGGTACTGACAGGGTATATGTCCCCTTCCCCATTGTAGTGCAATCTTTGATTTGGTAAACATAGGTGTGCTGGTGTGGTGGCACAGCACTACTGTTTGAGGGTGTGGGTGGTGCAGAACCACAGATAGTGTGATTGACAACTACTTAACCTATTAACATAAACTGTACAATATTACAGCTAAGTGGGAGGATACACGCAACAATAACACTAATGATGGTGGCTGTACACATGCTCCACACCTATTATATATATATATATATATATATATATATATATATATATATATATATATATATATATATATATATATACCAACCCCAGTATTGCTGTACAGCGAATGAATTTCCACAAGATGATACCTTTGAAATGTTACCATTTGCCAGTCAGTTCTCAGACAGATGACCTCCTGGGGTATGTATTTTCTGCAAACTGAAGTAGATCCCTTCACATACACACACAGTCTTACTTGGCAACACTGAGAGTAGAAACCCTACCTAGGTACTTATTACTACTAATGTGTGCGGACTTAATTGCACACACTAGATAGCTTTTAGGATGAGGTGTATCCCAGGTTTCTTGTTAAAAGAAGAACATCACCAGGCCTTGTACTACTGGGGGTGTACAGGTTGTTAATGAACAATACATAGTGTGACATACTGTCATGTACACACTGACAAACACATAACAGTCATAGACACATCTGAGAGACCTGAGTTTATCAGTGCTAACTACCTTGTCACTGAGTCCATTCTGTTACAGATAATTTGCATACAGCACATGCATCATTGGGCTGGATAGTGTAATCACTTACCTGTATGGTTGATGGTGACAGCGGCCCCCATACAGTGGACTTTGGGACATGTACTGGGGGTACCATGGTGTAAAGACCATATACTCAGCACCCACACCCCACATTGGATATTTTACTCACTGAAACCCATGATAATACTCTGACATACCCACAATCACACATTGACTAGGACTGCAATAAAACCCCCTTGTCTATCTCAAGAGTGCCACTACAGGGATATACATCTATTGCACATGCCACAGGCATAGTAGGGTGATGGTTTGTCATGGTTCTCCTACTGTCAGCAACATCACTATCCATTCTACTGTATCATAAGGTGTATTGTATTTGGAGAATGTGGCCTCAGAATGCTGTATCCTACAAATATACGCACTTGCACATATACACACACTTGCCAGGAGTCATGGTGTAACCCATGCCTATCTACCCATTTGTACAACAGTGTTGTGCTGGTACTGCAAGCTCCCGGTAGCCTATAGGTTGAAGAGTGTAACAAGGTACATGTAATGTCCATTACAGCAGCAGTCATTTCTAACTATGGCAATGGGGGGTATAGTGTGTAAGAATGCCCTCATGGTATCAAATACAGGTTTACAAACACACAGACACTGGTATTCTTAGCAATGCACACTGACACATTTGCAGGACTGAGGTCCATAGGTGCAGGTGTTCCTAGGTGTGTACCAGGATATTGTCCATGGAGAGATGAGAAGAGTAGGGAATGTAGGTAGAGTGGTATCATGCCACCTGACATTTTTCAGCAGGCCATCTATCAACTGATGCCACATGAGTGATCCTCAGGGTGCAAGTTAAATGCAACATCCAATCATCTGGTTGCCTCTTGCAGAGGGCCAGTGAGGTGCTCCAACTGACATGTATGCAACATATATTACATAACATGGTCAGTGTCTGTCTTGGAGACCTGTACCCAAACATGTTCTGTTGACTGTGGTAGTGGTGCATACAGGGTGGAGTTTTCTCGCTGTGGCATTCATAACACAGCTGGACAGACATGTCAGTATCAGTCAAGCATAGATTGCTTGTAAGCAGCCAAGATGGATACCTGACATCTGCACATCTGTACAGAGGTCAGACATCAGCTAGCCAACTGGTTATGTATTAGGATGAATGTTTTGACAGACATACATCTGACACTGATAGGTATTCCATTACTACATGACAGCAGCCCTCAATGACATGTCCTATACACACAGTAGTCTACAGTTAATATCCATATGTCAGATCAATATCCAGTAGCAAATACTTAATGACACATAGCTCACACACCACGGACATGATAGTAAGGACTCGAGTCCAGCTTTGCATGCAGGGGTGTTTGGTTCCAGTACTACAATCTGAAATCTACTCTTACTTGGGTAAGCACTGTTAACAGTAGTAACATAATGATCCATTGACTGCATATTACCTGGAATACTACCCATGTATGGAACACACACAAATGGTAAAGACTGTTGTGTTAACAATATATACTCAGGCGTCCCAAACAGTATACTCACAAACCTTTCTACTGTAATGACAACACATACAATCATGTTATGTACATGGAATTAAACACACATATTAAACATGCCATTACCCTGCTATTTCATCAGACTGGAATGTGATCAGTGGTTAGCAGGGCTGAGGTATGCTTAGCAGGAGTAAATATTGCATCAATGTAACTGTTAAGCAGATTTGTGCACTGGTAAGTGAAGCCTACACTGTGTAAGCACCTTTTCATTTAACTGTATGTAAGCAGTGCTTACTGTCATGCAAACCTGCACAAACCTGCTTAAAGCTGCTCAAAACTGCCTTAACCACTCTGTATCCAACAGTCCTTGTTCTGCCTAGCACTAAAATAAACAGCCCTTGCAGGCCTTGAACCCAGGACCCTGTACACTATAATCACAGCAGTTATAGATAGATATATACACATATCTGATGAATATGGTTGGATACAACTGGGAAGGTATATTCAACACTCATGTATGCACATGACAAGGATATGGATATATATATATATATATATATATATATATATATATATATATATATATATATATATATATATATATATATATATATATATAATATATATATATATATATATATATATATATATATATATATATATATATATATATGTGTGTTATATATATATATATATATATATATATATATATATATATATATATATATATATGAATGCTGTTACATGTATACATATACATACACATACCTATCTATTTATATATCTATATACTGCTTGATATATATATATATATGTATATATATATATATATGCACGCACACACACGCACACACACACACACACACACATACACGCACATACACACACACACACACATACACATATATGCACACACATATATATATATATATATATATATATATATATATATATATGTGTGTGTGTGTGTGTGTATGTACACACACATATATACACATATATACACATATATGTAGAACATATGCCCATATGCCCATAACATGTACTGGAGTCATACCTCAGCACCAATAGTCACAGCCTCTTGTTCAAGGGGTATCATGTAAGTATTGTAGTTATAGATCTAGAATGTTGCTATAGTAACAGGGTTGTGTTAACAGACATGCTGTATGGAAGTCACATCTGACACTGCCATGTATGCCATCAAATACTGACAGACATCATAAGTTCATCATAGTGCAATACTACACAAATCACAGTAATGATCCTGTGGAATACAGCAGATATATGACCAGTAACTGTGGACAGTCTGACACAATCTGGTCAGTTCAGAAGTATACACAGAACATCTTAGTGCAAGACGTGTGAACCAAGCCTGACAAAGTGGATGTTTACAGCCATGTAAATGGGGATATCACTAAAATACTGGAATAGATAAGCTTACACCGTTTATGCATTCACAGACTCCTGTCTGTCCTAACACATATTAACCAGAGGAGCAGAGGTACCAAGCACACAAACTTCCCACTAGTTAGTGGCATACATCTGTACAGCATACCACTGCTTTGTCAGAAATACACAACACTTATGGTGGCCAGGCAAAAGTACATCTGACAAATACCTGGACATAACATCACACTAGGTAAATACACTGAGCTGCTAGGTATGTCACAAAGCACTGTGCAAACTACAGGCAGACTGCCACAACAGTGGCCTAAGTTTCCTATGGGGGAATGCACTCGTACTTGCAAATACAGCAGGCACTATAGGCATGTAACAGCACAGAGTAACAGACACCAGTGTGAAGGTGCATACCCACAACCTATCTGAACACAGCCACAGTCACATTATGATAAGCCTAATTAATATTAATTTATATGGACTGCATGAACAAAACCATCCTCGTATGTGCCACTCACACTACCCTACATATACCGGGCCAATACACAGTGTAGTAAAATTTCAGCTATTTTCCTTTTTTGCAGCCCTTTCCCCTTTTAATTAAAGTTTCAGTTGTTGTGGTTTTGAGCATAGCTCCACCCCCTTTCTAGTTGGCCACATCCCTTTCCCATTGGCCCCACCCATTCAGCTATCTCCTGCAGCCCTCCTTTAATTTGAAGTCACCAGCCGACACTGGTGCCAGGGCCATTGTCTAGGACTGAATGCTAAAAATCTATATTATTACCATTTAGAAAGAAGGCCATGAGAACTACAACATAGACAATGCACTTCTAAGAGTAGACCCATTTCTTAGGGACTTAGGAGCATATGTGGACAGTGACTTGGCCTGTGACTATTATGTGTCTACTATTGCAAGGGAATCATTCTTTCCGGTGCAACTTATTTTCAAGGTTATGGTATCCAGGTCCAAATATGTTATTGTCCTGATGTACTCAAGTCCTCAACTGGCCACTCATTGAGTACAATATCTCCTTTGGTATGTACCTGTCCAGACATGTGTGACAACTGGAACATGTCTGAGGTCCTCACAAAAAGAATACAAGGCATAAACCAGATGGAGTACTAAGATCACCACAAGCCTTATCTTTAAATTTAGTTTTCACCAGGCTACTGTGAGGTGATATATCTCTGGCATACAAGGCATCATCTGATTCAGTACAAATTGACTTAGTGTTCATCTGCAAGTCTGGCAGCATTAGAAATAACTTATCAGAGGACCTAAACCAAATTTGCAGCAGAACATGTTGGAGGGACAGGCATGTGTCTCAGAAACTGTCCCTCCTCAGTAGCAGGATTACCATCCATGTGAAGTAGAGTTCTTCCCCAGCCCTATTTAACCACAGCCTGGAACACTGCATGGGGAATTAGAAATGTACACCTGGAGTGGCACCTATCGGACAGAGGCATCTTGTATATGCTCAGCCACATAAACCCAGTTATTGGGCCTGTGGGTACTTTATCCTGTCATTGAAATATGGGAAACATGACTAGGATTAAAAAAAGCCTCATAAGGCTGATGCACAGCTTGTTAATGCAAAGATGCAAGGATACCAAATTCCAACAATATGCCCCTGGGTAATTTCATTTACATATGGGAAAACATGATTAGACTTAGCCTAGTGACTGCCTATAAACCTATATATCTGTCTATAGACAGATAGATATACAGATACAGATATAGACATAGATATAGATATAGATGTATGGGTGTATCTATTCAAATATATCAAACAACACAAATGCCAACATATGTATTGTTAAAATAAAATCATCGACACTGCACATGCAAAATAAACAACCCCCCAAAAAGAAAACATATTTTTTCTACACTCCCACATTTGAGACATATTCTCCACATCTGTAGGCCATTTACTTAATCAACAGAATTCTGTCAACTAAACAGATATTGTAAAAAGTATTGCTCAACAAAAGCAGTGGACAGCATATACTGTACATATTCACTGTGCCACAGATTGTGATTCTATTTATTATGTATCTACCTTTATATAAATAAAACCTATCAGCATTTATGTGCACTCATACACACACACACACACACACACACACACAGACGCAAACACATGAATAACCAAATAGATAATATGTGTATTTATGTATAAGCACACTCATATATAGAGAGCACAGCTATTTATTTAAACAGCAGATCACCATCTTTATTGTTTTCTGATGTATTCTACTCATATTTAAGCTAGTTAAATCCACTAAGAACAACAGTTTTTTCAGAAGTAATCTAGAAGCACTGAATAGCCAATTGAATTCACAGAACATGCAAGTGGACAAACATTTTATTTTCACGTTTCCTGACTTTTTCTGTTTTTATCTGTGGTTTTCTTATCTACAAACCACAAGATGAACAATTGTATTTCTGTACCACTGTCACTGGGAAGTAGTTGATTTTCACTGCAACGTTAAACTGGCCTGTCAGTACCTACAAGTCTAGCTCCTTTAATAATAGCAAAACAGCTTCAAAAATGTAGCTCAAAGCAGGTTTAAGTCCAAGCTTGTACAACTTACACAAGTCCAAGAAACAAATGCCTCAGAATGACTGCAAGGGTATCACCATATTCTATATTATAAATTAAAAATAAATTTCATACACAGCTTAAACACTTTCCCGCTTAATCAGGTTAAAATCAAATAATTCAGTCTATTAACTGCCTGTTTATTATTGCTATTGTATAATGCATTTTGATGGAACTTCTTTCCCAGATTTCTGCTCTAAAGGGGCTATGCCCAGACAGACTAACTTATTTCTGAGTGGTAATAAGCAATAAATAATACTACACAATTACTCTCTTTTAACTTTACAGATTAGCGAACTTGATTACAGAATGACTAACTCCAAGATTTAGCTTGACAGAACTTATTTAAACAACACTGTTTCTGAATACCAAGTAATATTTTACATGTAGTTAATAATTTTACAGCATATCTCCAAAACACTGATGAATGATAAAGTTAAAAGAAGCTACAGGTAGAGGTAAAGTACCCATATCAACAAGAGCTTAGATAATACCATGCAAATGCAACAGTGTGGAGAGCAGCACAATTATTAAGTTGAAGAATAAGTATAATCATGTATTTGTAACATTGTATCCAATGAAACGTTAACACTCTTATGTAGATTTAAGCTATAGCATGACACCAATAATAAACTGTTCATAAAAGATAACAGAAATCAAATATCTTTCACATTTTACAAAAGCTAACGATTCCAGACTTATTCAATATGCAAAGCTTATGCTGCATATATTTAATAACTAAGTGTACCTAACAAACATGGTTTTGCAGAAATCTATATTTATGCACATATTTAAATTCCATATTTTGCCATAAATTATACTGAATGTGTACTGACGTATATAGGAACCATAAAAGTTTTGCTGAATAAAGATTCTGACAGGGTCTTAACTGTAGGTATTTTCTTGTTATGTCTGTATAACGCAAGAACATTTTATATCCTGATTTTCTGTCTTTGGGATATTTCAAATTAACACAGTAAAATAGGCTGCTGCAACAGACAAAATCATTAGGGAAGTATAGATGCACATTGTCAATTACACAGAATTTTTTTTTTGTATTAATCATTAAAACATTAAAACTGCCATGATGGTGCAGCGGTTAGCATTGTCGCCTCACAGCAAAAGGTTCTCCCTTTCGATTCTAGGCTGGAGCACCTTCTGTGTGGAGTTTGCATGCCCTCCCCGTGATTGAGTGATGTTAAAGGCATGCAGGTAGGTACGAGCGTGAATGAGCATGCCTTCGTTGAACGTGGGGCGTTGGGCTCGCAACTTGCCACCGTAAAATCCACTGCCAATCATGAGTGGACCGGAGTTCCACTGTGGCAACCCCTAACCAGGAAAAGGCAAAAGACTTTTTATTAAAACATTAAAACTACATTTAAAAAAAGTAGATGTTTCTAATTTACATAAAATAATAAAAAAATGCTCACAATGAACTAACGTCAGGTGGTACAATACCAGAGCACTTCTATGGGCTAGGGTTGTAAAGGCTCCAGGGCCATTAGCCTAGTACACACCTATAAACCTATGAACAATATAAAAGAAGCAAAATGGCTGAACATGTCATTGCTCTAAGCAATATGTGGAAAATAAAATTGCTGACCCACATACTTTGATCAAAAGTAGAGGAAGCATTTATTTGACAAAGTGTCAGTGAGCCCTCTAAATATGACATCATGATTTAACAGCTTGACTTCCTGATTTTAAAAATATCGTTACATACATTATTTATATATATATATATATATATATATATATATATATATATATATAGATATAGATAGATAGATAGATATATATTAACATAAAAGATATTGCTAGAATAGAAATTTTTAGAAACATTGGTTGTTTTATAACTCTATACCTGAACACCTGATGATAAGGCAGAAATATACCCCAGGATTCACAAAACTCAGTGCAAGAATAAGACTATTCTTGCACGGAGTGGTTCATATCCATCTAGAATAGCAGCATGCCTTGCATATGCATGAAGGCATGCTGCTGTTTAATCTAAATGGACACGAACCATGAATGAGTGTAGGGGGCATGTGTCAGCAGTGCCTGCACATGTAACATGCCCCTTTCACTCAGAAAGTGCCATACGGCACTTTGTGACACAGACGGGTGTCAATGTAAATAATATTAGAGCCTGGCTCTAATATTATGTACTAAACCAGTTTTCGCAGACACTGAAATGTAAGTAGCTAACATTTCAGTGTCTGAGGACATTGAAATAAAAAGAAAAGAAAACACAAACACATCTAGAAGGCAGCAGCCTTCAAGTGCACACCCCATAATGTAAGTGCTCTTGCCCTACATGCATGGCAGCAGTACAGCAAGAGGAAAGCAATAAAAATACAAAAAAATATTTTTTTCATGAAATAAATCCCAAATTTAAGCAGTGTGCAGCTTGATTACATGGTGCTCTGCTATGCTTAGTCTGACTGAAATCCTGAAAATGATAGGAAAGTGCTACTGTGATAGAAACATCATCAAGCTGCAGTAGCATAGTGGTACTGCTATGGTTTAGCATGTAGAGCATGTGCAGTTCAAATCTATTTTTAATAAAAGTTTAAGGTATAGCACAGTAGAGGTGGGAATATGTAAAATATAAATGTAACAACTACTTTATAAATTTAATGAAAAAAATAGATTTAAGCACTGCTTTGCTAGTGTAAGCATTTCTTACCAGCTTTCAGCTGTGCTAATCTGGTTTAAGCATTGTTATACGGATTTGAGCAGAGCTAAGCATAGTTCAGGATTTTAAAACTGGCCAATCAAGGAAAAAGTGCAGGAAAACTGCCATATTTAAACTGCCCAGGTGGTAATACAGCCATAACCATTTGGGATTGCTCACAGCAGGACCAAAATGTCTAGTGTAGGTGAAGGTGTTCACTTCCAAACACAATGTTGGGGCATCCAGGAGTCCAGGGTCCTGGTTGGGCTCCTAGTAAAATACCATGATACCAGGCTGCTGCAAGGCCAGTACCAGGGCTCCCAGTACAAAGTGGAGGCCTGGGACCAGCTTGCATGGGATTTCACCACTGCCAGTGGCATACCATGGACTGGTGAGCAGGTACATCACCACCATAATGAATTGAAGTGGAGGAGGGGTGCACTCTTGGACCAGTGGATCCAAGCAACCCAAGCGCAGGGTGTCCCATGTGTCTGTAAGTATGCAGTTTTATGTATCTCTAAGTATGGAAAAAGTTCAATTTGTGACTGTGAGGGTGTGATTAATGTGTCATGTCTCCCCATACAGCTGCTGCAGAGAGGTCCCAGAATGTTGAGGCTCATGCCCAGCGATTGGCCCAGCTGCATCAGCATTATGGTGAGTACAGAATACCTCCTAGTATTAGCAGTAAGAAATCAAAAATATAGTAATGGTAGTACTGCCTGTATATATAATTGTGCTGTAAAAGTCAGGAATAAATGCCTGTCTCAGGCTGCCAGTGTTACAATGGAGTATTCCCAGCTGCTGTGTAATACAGATGTCAGTAGCAAACAAGGTACAACATGCAGGAGAGGAATATTAGAATATGTATGAGTGTGTGAGTGAACCTGCCAAGAAAGTGCCATGTCAAGGCTACTGTAACACTTAGAAATGAAAAGCATTCCCCTGTGCAGATCATGCAGGAATAGTAATTGTGGATTTCTGAGTTGTATACAGATATGTATGTCAAAACTAATAAAGGTGATCCCAAACACTGGTGTGTGTCATCTGACCTGTACCTGAAAAATAGAAATGTGTATGTCCTGCAGAATGCATTAACTGAGGTGAAGTGATTTAGCTCTGCTTGTCTGCATACTTTAGAATGGGCATGTCAAATAACTGAAAAAAGCAACAGTACATATTCCCATCAGAATGTGTTTTATTTGTGTATCTGCCAGCATTGTCCTGTGTTAACCTTTCAATTTCAGCTGTATGTAGCTGCAAATGTACTAAAAATGTTTAAGGCTAACAGGTGCAGACTTAAAACCTGCATTGTGTACTCATGAATCTAAATTGCAGTATGTAGTTGTAAAACAGTCAAATGTGCAATCCAGCTAATGTGCACATGTTTCTCAAACAGTGACACCAATGCCTGTTGTGTATGCATAATTTCTACTGAAAATGGGAAACAAATACTGCAACATATGATAATAAAAATACTGTGCATAAAAATATGTACTAGATAGAAATGTCACAAGCAACACACAGCATCTCCCCAGTAGCTCAGTCTGATAAGGACTACTGCTGCGACCATTGTTCCATTTGGTTTATCATTGTTTAAACTGTGTACACACTAATATTCCCTGATGAATAATCATTGTTATTGCCTGCCTGACATACCACTAACTGGCATGCTGTTGCACCTCTGAATGCCATTCCATATATGCATGGGTTCTATTTACTATGGCACTGTTATAATTGCACTGTTTTGGGTAAATGGGAATATCCATGCATGCTATTTTGACTAATGTTGTAATGTGTTTTGCATGACTAACCAATATTCATTGTTACTTTCCACACCATAACACATATGGGAAGGCAATCCCAGTGGATCTGCCTCTCCCACCCCACCTGGCCATAGAACCAGGTCCCAGCACATCTTGGACCCAAAACAGACCTCCCTCATCTGCTGGTTCTGCACCACCCTTGGGTGGAACAGGGTGGAACTGCTGTAGGGGATGGGGCTCAACTCCCATGCTAGTGGGCGCAGTGAGGATGTTGTCACGCAGGACAAGGTCTGTGGCTTGGTGCTCAGTGTCCTCCAGACAGAGCTGGATGACTGTCTGTGCCAGATGGAGGGCAAGATGACACAGCTAGAGGGGCAGATGGCCCCTCCAGCCTATCCCCCAGCACTGCCACCTTTGGGACTGTGAAGGAGTAGTGGTGGGACATCGGTGTCCCATCAGGTGGGACATCAGTGCAACTACTAACATCTGGGGGGGGGGCTCATGAGCTTCTGATTCCCAAACACCTTCCCAGTCAAGGTGTTTACCCCCCCCCATGTGTTATACACTGCCCCTATCTGCTGTCTTGTCTGTCTGAAAATGCAACCTCTCCTACCAAACCTTCCTCACCACACTTACCTATAATCCTTCCTTAACATCCCACTCTCACCTTAAAAAAAAAAAGGCATCTGTTCCCCCAAAAAAATCACATCCCATATATAGATATGCATTTCGCCCAGACATGTACCCATCACACAATCTTACCCTATCAATCATCCATATTGTATGATGTCCACACACCTCCCTGTAGGGTGTGAGGCTCCAAATTCTAAATTGCCCACACTGAAAGGAGCTGTTACTGCCAAATTAATGCAGAACTATGGTCCTTTCCTAGACCTGTCCTGCACATCCCTACTGGTTTCTCCTCTTGTTTTTCCCCCTGCTTGCCCCAATTTCACCATTTTTCTATCTTCTTTGTTTCCTTTTCTTTATTTGAAATTAGTGTGGATTTAAGTGGCCATAAGCGAACCTGTGCTCACGTAAGTGTCACTTAACTCTGTGCAAAACCACACAAATCCACTTACGCAACTGCTTTAAAGTGCCTTAATCACTCTGTCTTCAACAGCCCCTGTTCTGCCCAGCAACAAAATAATCAGCCCTTGCAAGTCTCAAACCCAGGACCCTGCATATTATAGTCAAAGTGATTTACCACTAAGCAATTTGAAATGTAAGTAAATGTGATGTTTTCTCAAGCATATCATGCAGCACAGTCATTCAACAGTAGGGAAAATGTATTCATATATGTATATGTATGTTTGTATGTATGTATGTATACATCTGTATATATACATATATATATATATATATATATATATATATATATATATATGTATATATATATATATATATATATATATATATATATATATATATATATATATATATATATCTATATATATATATATATTGTGTTGCCATCACACATATCTATGCACACACACATATATATATATATATATATATATATATATATATATATATATATATATTGTGTTGCCATCACATATCTATGCACACATATATATATATATATATATATATATATATATATATATATATATATATATATATATATATATATATATACAGTTGTAAGTGGGTGCAAAATGGACAGTTATGTCTTGTGTGAAATTTATGTTGGGAACACATTGCCCTTTGTGAAGATGAGAGTGGGATGTTGGGGAAGGTTAGTAGGTATATTTGGGGAGGTAGGTTGGGTTGGAAGTCAGACAAGACAACATACAGGAGCGGTATATGACACATGTGGTGGGTAAACACCTTGAATGGGGAGGGGTGTTTGTTAAGTGAAAGCTCATGAGCCCCCAAATGGAAGTAGTGAGACCAAGGGCCCCACCCATGGACAGTCAGCACTGCACCTTCATGGCCCTGAAGGTGGCTGAGCTGGGGGCTGAGCAGAAGGAGCATGCGGACCCTGAAATTGTGTATCGAGGGCCTCAAGGTGGTGTAACAGATCCCCCAATTCCCTGTGGAGCTCCCTATGGATCAGACCCTGGACCTGACTTCAGGTGACAGGATCTGTCTGTGTGTGCTCCCAGGGGGAATGAGCACCATCCCCTGAGGAGGTTCCCCATATAGGTAGTGCAGGACCAGCAGATGACGAGATCCCAGGGAGGGTCCCACATTTGCTGTGGCCTGTTAACATGGCCGGATGAGGTGGGAGAAGTGGTTCTGCTGGGAACGGCCTTCTCAAACATGCAATCATGCCACAGTTTTAGAACATATGTGGGTAGTAATAGTCCACACAATCCAGATATCTCCATTAACACAAAACACCAGATTTGGAGCAGTCGCATAGCAAACAGAACACATGCATATATGGAACCATAGTGGCCCTTACAATGGCATGCAGGTGACATTGCTAGCAACAGGCCACCAATGATAGTGTTTCAACATAGAATATGAATAGAAACACATTTCAATATTTATCGTACAATATGATATATGTTGCAACAGTAGGTTTGGTGTAAACATACCCAATGATTTGTGTGTTTAGATTATTGTTGCAGATATGGTGGGGGTTGTCAATTAACAACTATTATATCCTTGCAGTATGAGGTCATCAGACCTTTTTTCCTCTTTATGTCTTTGAGGTACCATGTCTAGAGAGCGTCTTCCAGTGTATTTCCCCCAGGAAAATTATGTTATCATTAACTACCTCGTGCAGCACCATCGAACCCTCTTTGGCTGTACATCCCATGATCTGCAGGAGAGGACTGCCCTGTGGAACGAGCTCGTCCACAGGGTAAATGATGTCAGCCTGCATAACCGCAGTTATGAGCAGGTCCGGCACCACTGCACTGACCTTATCTGCCATGCCCATCAGCATGCTGCTGCAGTTAGGAGGGACCACCTAGCCATAGGTGGGGGTCATACCATCCAGTCCTCCCCTGAAACATGCTGAGGAGCTCTTTGCCAGCTGTGGGGTGCCTGCTGGCAGCAAAGCCAAGAACCAGCTGATAGCATTGTGGAGGTGGGTGCTACCCACACAATGGACGAGGACCATGTAGGTTAGGCCACAGGGCACATCAGTAGACCATTGTTGCTTATCCATCTGCATCTGTAAGTTTCTTCATGCATATGTCAGATAAAATATATAGTCTGTTGTTGCAGTGTAGTAATGAACAAATATGTGTAAAATGTAGTATTGTGGGTTTGTACTGTTGAGGTACTGAAATGCTGCTTCCACCCTGTACCAGTGCCACAGGTGTGGCTACTGACATCCCATCTCTCAAAAAACTACATAGGTCCCTTTGATATAAACCTAGGGCAACAGCCTGTAGCTGGTGAGTATGGTGTTTTTTTTCGGGTTTTCCAATACACCAGCCATGTTATGGTAATGGTATTTGCCATGCACACATGCAACACACCTACCCATAATGCATGCTGTACATGTTCATTTATTGCTGCTGTTAACTGCACTGCATCACAGTGGTCACCATGGTGGCATATCTGAAGGGTATGTAAGAGTCATGCAATATAACTAACAACCTGTCATTGCAAGATGTGTGCACAGAGATGAATATAATGGTGGGATAAATAGCCTACAGTAGGAACATGTCTGAAACATTACTCTTATACAGTGGCTGCAACAGTGCATATACCATTATTACAATGGCAGCTGTTACAGATCTACACAACAGCATATCACAATACCGCATTCCACAACCCTTACAAGCTGCAATGTGATCCTAACATGAGCAATGAATATGTAATATAGAATCCTATGTTAGGACAGCAAATATGGGGAATACATACCTTAACAGACACTAGAAGCATATGTGTGCACAGACTCCAAATAACATATTGTGGAAGCAGCTTTTGAGGTACTGATAGCATTCACTCTTCATGAGTATGCACCTTCCATCAAGTACAGGTCCTCAATGTCACACTAAGAAATGGTCTGCTGTCCAAGACGTATGTCCATGACATTTGCCCACTCACCTGTAACAGAGGCAGCCATGGCTTGCACACATATTACAAACCATGGAATGGATCACATATCCAACAGGTAGCACTCAGGAGTAGGAGATGTAGCCTTACCTCACCATTGCATATACCATGGCAAACAGTGCAGACAGTCATGTATAAGACAAGGAAGTATGGGACAACATTAATGTAGAAAATAAACAGATGGCCATCCAAGACAGATGCCGAGACATGTTGCAAACTGGTCATGGAGGCTACCTAGAAACATACCACAACACTGAGGGAGTTGCAGGAATGTCTAACAAGTACTGCTGTGCAGTACCTATGTTGACAATCACCTGGACTCTACATAAGTGTGGCCTATGGGTTAGAGTAATCATATGAGAAAGTTGTTTTGCAGGAAATATCATCCAGGGCTCTTTACAGGTAGCATATGCATAACATCAAAAGTCCCCAAAGGCATGTGCTGCAATGTATTAATAAAGATACATGTGCTGCAGAAGCAGCACCTCACTCCACCTCAGCTCCACCATCCCCACCTCTACCTTGCTGGTGCCAGTGTACACCTGTATGTTTGCCATTCATTATCAGGAACTAGGCCGGTACACATGGTGTTCTGAATTTTGGGTACTGCAAAATGACACTCATGTGTGGCCCATAGTTGTCAAGCATCTGCAAAAAGGCTGAGGATGGGGAGGGGTGTCATCCTGAAACACAACAGTGAACTGAAGCAGACATCCAAAGTTTGCTAAAAATGGCTGTATCTGCACACAGTCAAGGTCATGAATTGTGTCAGACATAACCCTGACTCTACAGCAATAGTGAAGGAACTGTGTGACCTCCAAGGGCTGTGCACATGAGTTGACCTTACAGTCTGGCAGAGTTGGGAGACACTTGTAGGGCAGAGTGACCAAATACTGGTAAGTGCAAATGGGCCATGCTAGTATACCCCTTCCAGGAATAGTGACTGCTGTAGTACACTTAACAGTTGATGCAACAAACAATCATGTTAAGGGTGTGCACACTTATGCACCCACATTTTGTATGCATCTCAATCAGTATCTGCACAACTAGCACATTTGTTTGATACTGCATTTGATTGCACAGGTCATATGTCACTTATCAGGTTTGTGTAATGTTAACATATGCAGTATTGTGGCCCCATGACATACGAGGGAAGAGGGTGCCATGTCAATAAGGGTGTGTACATTCCTCATAGCCACAGTAAGCTTTGAAGGTTGTCAGTGTGATTGTATTTTATTGCTCATACACGCACTGCTGATAATAAGGTCTGCAAATCAAACATCAGGCATTCACTATTGATATCTGTCCTCATATCATACCAGGTATGTATCGGACAAGCACAAAGGAGCTGTGAGCAACAGACCAAACATAACTGACACACATATACACATTCAATGGAGTGTACACCCATGAGGTATGGTGCACAGTACATGCCAGGGTGCTGAACAGGTGCACAGCAATATTGTGTACATGGGTGCGGTGTGTTCCAGGGGAAGGGGCATCACCTACTAACACAACTCATGCATCACAGAGATGTATAATGTTGGTAACAGGGATTGATTACAGCTGCAGTGCATGCTGTTGAGTGCCATATGTCATGCATGTTGACAGTTGGGTAATGAGAGGTCTGTATGTAAAATCTTTGTGCAACCTCACCTGTAAGTAAGTGTGTGTGTGTGTGTGTGTGTGTGTGTGTGTGTGTGTGTGTGTGTGTGTGTGTGTGTGTGTGCGTGTGTGTACAGTTAAGCAATGATGTACAGGTCTTAAAGTGCATTTCTTGTTTTATCCTCACAGGTGGAGAGGTGGGGTCAGGGTCCCTCCTGCAGGTAAACTGATGTTAGTGTCCATACAGACTCTGACAATGATGATAGGTATGGTGAGGCACAGTCAGAGTTGTCTGGGGCTGAAGCTGTGTCATGGGTTTACATCCCACTGTTATCCACCCCATCCCTGCACACAGTCACATTGCCTATACATGCCCCATCACCAGTGGCCATAGATGAGGGATAGTTGGTGGGTGGTGGCATGGGACAGGACACTGTGGTGACTATGGCAAGTGTGTCTGGACACAGCAGCCATAGACAGATAACCGGTGAGGTAACACACAGGCAGATGTATAGGGGTGCTCATAGGAGGGCTGCTGGTCATCATGCCCCTGGCAGAAGTGCCACACCAGGTGTCACCAGATGCATGTTTTAGGCCATCATGGAGGCACAGGCATGTATGGAACTTTATATCAGATAGGGTCTGAGGCTCTAGAGGGCTACTCATTCTGCTGTTATTGACAACATCTGTGATCTTGTAGATGCCCACCATTATTTTGCAGAGGTCCTGGATAGACAGTTGAGTGAGATGGTGGGAATCCTCAACCATGCAATGGCTGTGCTTGAGCATATAGTGAGAGTAGGGAGACAGCCAGGCAGAAGTAGGTCAGCAACACCAACTGGTGGAGGTCTACGTGGACATGAAAAAAGTCAGAGCCTCTCCCATAGTGGCAGTACCAGCACCAGCATTGCAGGGGGGTGCTGTCCACACCACAACATAGCAGGCCACAGGCTGAACTAGAATAGTCCAGTCTTCAGATTTAGCTGATCTCTGGGCTGTGTCATAGTTCCTGTGTTGTCCATATCCTTATTTGGATAAGAGGAAGCTTCTTTGTTCACCAGTGGGAGTGGGGAGCACTGAGCAGCCTATTTGTCCCTATAGGAGTGGTTCCAGCCCAGCAACTTGTAGTTTATTGGCTGTTTTGGGCCATTTCCTAGCTCTTTTCAGCCCCTGCTATTAGGCCCACTTTAGCGCGAATTTGCGTGAAGTTGCTCATAGACCAGCATCGGTCAGCGGCGGTTAATCAAGTTTAAACTATTTCTGGCTCCGCAAAGTCTGCTCTTCAATTTTTCCCTTAGAACTGCTCTACTTGCAATCTAAACAGTCTATTCTCTATCTGAAAAGCCCAGCAATTGCTCCTAAAGCATTTTTAATACAGATAACACACTCTTAAACAAAAAGAAAGTACTTCATTCACCTAAAATCCCCTTGAGTACCGATTTCCCTATAGGTCCTTTCTGACTCAGTTACACAGCAATCCTTTGCACTATTCTAGCATGTCAAGGGGTCAGTTGCTGGTGTCCTCTCCTGTTCAGCTGGTGAATCTGGGATCTTGATGCAATGTTACAACTGCCTCATGTACACAGACAACCCTCCTCCTCCCAACAAATACAAATATATGTGAGAGATGCAACTATATAGCCAAACTGGAGGCTGAGCTCTCTCAACTCAGTACTAGCAACACCAGTCAGGAGGAGAAGGTAACCAGGCACACCACAAACCCAGTCTCACATACACCTATCACAACTGCAAACCAAACACATAAACACACAAAACCATACTTGAGGCTCTAGTTAAAAATCTACCAAAACAACAGAGGCCTCCAAAGCAGGCACCCAAGCGACCACTACCTTAAGAAATAGCACATGCAACACATAGTTCACAAAGTCAGTGTGCTAAACAGTCCCAGCCCTTAAGGCCAAACAACATGCCAGATACACTTGTAATTGGTGACTCCATAGTCAGACACACTGACGTCCCACTCACCAGACTGAGCAAGGAGAGGGATACAGTAATCTGCCTGTCGGGCGCTAGAATCCGCCACATATCACAAGCACTCAGGTCACTCCAAAGCAAGTACAAATATGACTCAGTCATTGTCCATGCAGGTGTGAATGACCTGAGACGTACCTCCCTGGACTACATGAAAAGAGACATAGAGGAGCTCTCTGATTATGTAGCCCAGGCCGGTATGACCCTGACCCTGAGCAGCATCTTACCCTCACCAAGAATGATGCCACAGTACAAAGACAAAACGATCAGCTTTAACAATTGGCTTAATTACTGGTGTCATTCTAAGGTGATCCAATATCTGTCTGCTTGGGATGACATGCTTGACAAGCCACGCTGCTTTGCAAGGGATGGCTTGCACCTGTCACCCCTGGGCTTCCAGATATTGGCCAAGGCTCTTGCCACCCACATAGTGCCTTATTTAGGCAAGGCTCAAAAGACAAACCCACCTCACTAGAAAACACAAGTGAAAAAAAACTAAGGGTAATGCTGCTCAACGCCAGAAGTCTAAACCTCAAGATGCACACTCTCAAAGCCCTCCTCAGTATGGAGAACATCGATGTCTGTGCAGTGACTGAATCCTGGTTCAAGGCTCCCGAGAGCACCCCAGCACTACCAGGTTATACCTCATATCATGCTTTCCGGCCCCAAAACATGGACCGAACCACAAAAGGAGGGGGAGTATCTATATTCATCAAAGACACCCACACCTCCAGGTTAGTAGCAATGCAAGAAGTATAGGAGACCATCCAGGTGCAACTAACCATAGGCAAAACTGCCCTACAGTTTGTAGCATGCTACAGACCACCCTCACAAACTCAGGAACCCCACTCAGCCTTCCTGAAGACACTGGAGGGTATGAAGGTCTCTCCAAATAACATAATTTTGGGAGACTTCAACTACCCAAACATAGACTGGGAACATTACTCAAGCCCCAACACCCTAGCCCAAAGGTTCCTAGAATTCATAAACTCAAATGCGATGGAATAACTAGTCACCACTCCCACAAGAGGAGATAATATACTAGACCTGATCATCACAAACATGGGGACACAATGCTCCACACCAGAAGTATACCCCTCATTGGTGAGATCAGATCATAAATTAATCTCACTGGAAATCCACATCCTACCCCCACCCACTGCACAAAAGACCACAGTGAAGAATTTCTCAAAAGCCAACTTCACACTTCTTAAGGCTGAAGTGGTATCCTTCAAGGCCCCTGGGCCAGTGGAAACCACAGCCCACACCACTGAATCCTTTATAAATGCCTTCTATGGACACCTTCAAGAATGCATGGATCATGCAATCCCTAAAAAAACAAGACCCATTCCCCAAAGGCAGGCATCCTGTCTGGTGAACCCCAGCCATTAACAAATTTTACAACAGGAGGAGGAAGCTACTACATGACAGAGCAAAATCCCTAAAAGGGAAGGCATCTCTGGTCAGTACTAGCAAAAAACTACGATCACTCATAAAATCATCCAAGGCCAACTTTGAGAGAAATATCGCAAAAGACACAAAAGACAACCACAAGGCCTTCTTTAGCTATGTTAGAAACCTGGGTAGAAACTCCCAGATATGCTCAGAGTTAGTCCAAAATGACACAAAATACACTGAACCCACAGACATTGCCAACATTCTGGCAGACAGGTTCAGTGCAAATTTCTCTGCCCCCTTCCCCCCAAAAGGAGAAATTTCTATCCCAGCAGAGTGTAGCCTCCCTAACATCTCAGATGCCCAGGTGAAAGCCGCCCTCTCCAAAGCTAAAAACACAGCATCAATGGGACTGGACGGTGTCCCGGGCTGCATGCTACATGAACTCCAAGAGGAACTAAACCTGCACATAAGGCTGCTGTTTAATCTTAGCCTTACTACAGGATACGTACCCAAAGAGTGGCGTACAGCAACAGTGATCCAACTCCACAAAGGAGGTGCTTCTACAGACCCTAGAAATTACCGCCCCATAAGCTTGACGAGCCTGGTCTGCAAAGCTATGGAAAGGATCATTATGGAACTCATAAACAAAGACATTGGGGACCTACAGACATTGGATCCTACCCAATTCGGCTTTGTCAAGGGCAGATCCTGCCTTTGAATCTGGTCAACTTTTTTGAAACAGTCACTAAGGCCATTGATGAGGTTAAGGCAGTTCACACAGCCTACCTTGACCTTGCAAAAGCCTTTGATACAATACCCCACTGGCATCATAGACAAGCTCACCAGCTTAAATGTAAACCCATATGTCACAAGATGGGTTGCAAACTGGCTCAAGGACAGAACCCACAGGGTCAGAATTGCTGGAGCCATGTCAGACTCTAAGCCAGTCACAAGCAGTGTCCCACAGAGCTCAGTCCTGGAACCCCTCTTGTTCGGCATTTATTTTTCCGAGGTGCAAGCAAACATAGGAGGATTGTGGCTGACAAAGTTCGCAGATGACTGCAAACTTGGCACCATAATTGATACTCCAGCAGACACAAGCATCCTTCAGAAAGGCCTCATAGAAATGGATAATTAGTGCCAAAGCCATGGCCTTAAACTTAATGCCAAAATGTATAGTCATACCCTTTGGGAAAAACAAGGTACCCACAAATTACCACATAGGTGGTAAACCATTAAGTACGGAAGAGGTACTCAGGGACCTAAGGACCCAAGTTGACAGTAACCTCTCATTTGACACTCACATCGCAAAGGTGGTTAGGAAGACCTTCTATATTGCCCACCTTATCATGAAGGGATTCACATCTAGAGCAAGAGAGGTCATTGTGCCCCTGTACTCTTCTCTTATCAGGCCCATGATTGAGTACAATGCCCCATTTGGGATGAGTCTTACCCGACACCTGCAGCAGTTAGAAAGACCCCAAAAGTTCCTCACCAAGAGGATAAAGGGTCTCAAACATATGTCATATGCTGCCCGGCTGAAGAAACTCCAGCTCTATTCAGTCACATACCGCCTACTGAGGTGATCTATGCCTGATGTACAAGGCCATGTCCAATCAGGATTTAATGGACATGCTCCACCTAAGAAAATACAAATCCATCAGAGCCATGAGAGCGAGAGATTTGAACCTCAACACAGAAATAAATAGGACATGCTGGAGGGACAGATTCATAACCCAGAGGCTTCCTACACTCTGGAACAGAATCCCAGTCCATGTTAGGCAGAGCCCCTCACTAGCTCTCTTCAAGAGAAATCTTGACGAGTGGATGGGAGATCATAGGTTTACCCCGGGGGTCATCTTTTTAACAGTGCTAGACAGAGGCACAGTAAACTAAACCCTAAATGGGCATAGTATTCTCATCCCAAGGGGTGGCTAAAGCCACACACACTCTGGCTAGGCTTATAAATGCCCTAGGGCAGATAGCCTAGTATGAACCTATCAATATGCACATGGCCCTGGCAGGGCCCAAGAAAGACCCTGATCCAATCATCATCTGGGAGAGTACCATATCTGGCCTGGCCTTGTACCTGGTAGTGTCCGTGGAACCCCTGGCAGGCACAGTTCTCATGTCCATGGCTGGATACAGTGAACTGCACACCCTGCCATGTACGGTCTGCAGCTGTCCAACAAATGCCTGTACAGGGCAGCCACATGGCAGAACTGGGTGCATGCATACACACACACACACACACACACACACACACACACACACACACACACACACACACACACACACATATCACCAACACAGCTAGGGCAACCCCCTGCCTACCCACACCACAGGTGCACAGCCCAATTAATAATGAAACCCCCTAACACACACACACATGATGTCAACCAAATGACTCAGCCTAGGTCTCTGGCAAACCCATGACACACCCTGTAATTATGATGATACCTGTGCCACATCCCTGTCATCCATAACTTTGATGCAGAGAAAGGCTAATATGGTTCTGATGCACAAGGTGAATGTACTAAGGTGTTCCAATGTAATGCTTTGTGACATGTTTTCAGCAGCAAAGTTTAATGCTTACATGTCAGGATGTGTAGCTGTCCAGCCATGATGCATTATAGCTGTTATTAACACTGACTGATTGTGGTCTCCATAATGTATTCAGTTTGTGTTGTAGGTGTCTATGTGTCAGCAGGATGTTGGTCTGCTGCTGTTTCCTACAAGGGTATGGCACTTTCGTGACACTTTGACTATGCCATATCCTGTGTACAGCTGAACACAGGTAATAGGTCTGTATAACAGTTACCGCATCTGCCACATGGCTGATAGGTCTGAGGGGTGTATACAGGTGAGTGCATGGTGGCTGATGTCAGCAGCCCTTTTACAGTGGACAATGGTAAGTGTACTGGGTGGTACACATGGCATGTTTGTGTATAACACACACACACACACACACACACACACACACACACACACAGGGTTTGGTGCTGATGCAATACACAGAGAATACTGTACACATGGATGTATGTACTTTTGCAGTGAACCCATTTTAGCCTATGTAATTCCACCAAGACAAAATAGGCACATCATCACATCAGTAAATATTCAGTCTGCTAGTTTAATGTCATTGATGATGGTACTGACAGGGTATATGTCCCCTTCCCCATTGTAGTGCAATCTTTGATTTGGTAAACATAGGTGTGCTGGTGTGGGTGGCACAGCACTACTGTTTGGAGGGTGTGGGGTGGTGCAGAACCACAGATAGTGTGATTGACAACTACTTAACCTATTAACATAAACTGTACAATATTACAGCTAAGTGGGAGGATACACGCAACAATAACACCAATGATGGTGGCTGTGTACACATGCTCCACACCCTATTATATATATATATATATATATATATATATATATATATATATATATATATATATATATATATATATATATATACCAACCCCAGTATTGCTGTACAGCGAATGAATTTCCACAAGATGATACCTTTGAAATGTTACCATTTGCCAGTCAGTTCTCAGACAGATGACCTCCTGGGGTATGTATTTTCTGCAAACTGAAGTAGATCCCTTCACATACACACACAGTCTTACTTGGCAACACTGAGAGTAGAAACCCTACCTAGGTACTTATTACTACTAATGTGTGCGGACTTAATTGCACACACTAGATAGCTTTTAGGATGAGGTGTATCCCAGGTTTCTTGTTAAAAGAAGAACATCACCAGGCCTTGTACTACTGGGGTGTACAGGTTGTTAATGAACAATACATAGTGTGACATACTGTCATGTACACACTGACAAACACATAACAGTCATAGACACATCTGAGAGACCTGAGTTTATCAGTGCTAACTACCTTGTCACTGAGTCCATTCTGTTACAGATAATTTGCATACAGCACATGCATCATTGGGCTGGATAGTGTAATCACTTACCTGTATGGTTGATGGTGACAGCGGCCCCCATACAGTGGACTTTGGGACATGTACTGGGGGTACCATGGTGTAAAGACCATATACTCAGCACCCACACCCCACATTGGATATTTTACTCACTGAAACCCATGATAATACTCTGACATACCCACAATCACACATTGACTAGGACTGCAATACAACCCCTTGTCTATCTCAAGAGTGCCACTACAGGGATATACATCTATTGCACATGCCACAGGCATAGTAGGGTGATGGTTTGTCATGGTTCTCCTACTGTCAGCAACATCACTATCCATTCTACTGTATCATAAGGTGTATTGTATTTGGAGAATGTGGCCTCAGAATGCTGTATCCTACAAATATACGCACTTGCACATATACACACACTTGCCAGGAGTCATGGTGTAACCCATGCCTATCTACCCATTTGTACAACAGTGTTGTGCTGGTACTGCAAGCTCCCGGTAGCCTATAGGTTGAAGAGTGTAACAAGGTACATGTAATGTCCATTACAGCAGCAGTCATTTCTAACTATGGCAATGGGGGTATAGTGTGTAAGAATGCCCTCATGGTATCAAATACAGGTTTACAAACACACAGACACTGGTATTCTTAGCAATGCACACTGACACATTTGCAGGACTGAGGTCCATAGGTGCAGGTGTTCCTAGGTGTGTACCAGGATATTGTCCATGGAGAGATGAGAAGAGTAGGGAATGTAGGT
>NC_056726.1:1697407392-1697414892 GCF_019279795.1 Protopterus annectens | reverse complement strand
GTAGAGTCAGGGTTAGAACTCCTACCTAACTACTTTGCTACACTACAGTATTATGCAATTATCACAAGCACCATGGAGATTATAGGGCTGGCCTTTATCCAAAAGGGTATTTCAAGGTGAATGACATCAGCAGGCATGCTGAGGTAGGGCAATGGGAGGTGTAGTGACTGTGAATGGTTTCAAGATCAATCTCCACACACACACACACACACACACACACACACACACACACACACACACACACACACACACACACACATTTGCGAGCATTGAGATGCATAGGTTCATTGCTTCATAGGTGTGTAGTATGTAAATGGGCCTAAAGACTGTACAAGGCTAGGCAAAGGGAATACCTTAGCATCAGGCCATGTGACAGTGGTCCCCAGTGTGGCTCAAGGTTGTAGTCTCTGGTTTGGTCTCCACAGCTGGGCATTGTATTTACCATCCCACTCATCTGGGTTACTATTGTGGGTGGCCAGTGATGTGCACCGCTTCCCATGTATGTGATCTATATTCCATAACATGGACAGTGTTTGGGTTGTGTACATGTCCCACATGCATGTTCTGTGACATGTGGAAGTGTACTTGATGTCTATAGGGCATGTTGTGTGGACAGATTGTTATCTTCTGATGTGGCATTCCTGATCTATTTTGGTGAGACCTGGCTATGGAGCTGAGGTGTTGCTTGCACCTACACTGACAGCATGATACAGGTATTCAGTGAAATTAGTGACATCTGTCCATACAGAGTATATGTGTAAGGCAAAGTATTCCCATTGTGGGTTACATTTGCAGACTCTACAGTTGTTGCAGGTGTCCAGTGGAAAACATAGCAAAAGGACCACTGTAAGTATTTATGTGCCTACTTTAGGGATAGAACAGGGTTCCATGTCCTTTCACTTGCTGGATAACACACACTCAAGTCAGGAGATGTAACACATTACAGTACTTTCTGATTTCAGTGGCACTGTTGTTATCAACAGGCATATAGTCCACTGCAACCACACCATGGTTACTATCTGTGAGACAATATGCAGGGAAGTACCAATATAGTGGTTGTTGCCTAGCCAAGAGTGTTTGTGCATGAGATGTGTGTGGAGAGTGTCCTCTGAGTAATACAAGGGTTGCCTATATTGTTCATCAATCCATAATGTCACATGTAGGGCTATGGATTGTGTACACCACCCTCTCTGGTGTTTTACATCTGTTGCCCTTGTAAGGTGGGCACTGTGATTTATACTAGGTCCTCTACAAAATAATGCAGCAAAACCCACCCTACAATGCATCCTATTACACAGTCACAGCAACCTCCACACAGGATACTGATGACAGACAAACACACACACACACACACACACACACAGACACACTTGCCAGTACACACACACACACACACACACACACACACACACACACACACACACACACACACAAACACACTTGCCAGTACACACACACACACACACACACACACACACACACACACACACACACACACACATCAGTGTTGAGATTTAGACCCCTATCTCGCTATATATTGTTACTACAGTGTGCCACATTTATTGCAAATGCCACAGAGATCATAGGACGGATGTTGTTCCAAGGTACTTCTAAGGTGAGGAACATCACCAGCCTTTGTAAATACTGGCATTGGGTGATGTACTAGTTAAGAGATCCAAAATTAATTTTACCCAAAATACACATTTACATTTGCCAGGGGTGAGGTTCAAACCTGTATCTAACAATCTTTATAGACCATTATGTTACACATTTACCACATGCACCACTGACCTGTCATGGTTTAGGGCTGGAAACAGGTACTTCTAAGGTGGATGATATCTGCAGGACTGCTAAAGTCAGGCTCTGAGATGTGTAGTGGGTGTAAATGGGGACAAAATGTTTGAAGTACACACACACAACCACTTGCAACAGATAATATTCAAACCCATATCTGTGTAGTTACTGCTAAAACGTTGTTCCACATTTATGGCATGCACCATGGAGCTTACTTGTTGGAGAGTTCTTCACAGGTTTCTTTGAAGGTGACTAACACCAGCAGCAGTGCTAAAGGAGGGATGAGGGGAGAGTAGTAAGTGTAAATGTCCATAATATCAAGTATTATCAATGACACACACTTTCTCTCTCATACACACACACAAACACACACACACACACGCACACACACACACACACACACACACACACACACACACACACACACACACGCACACACACACACACGCACACAGTTTTACAGTTGCAAAGTCGGGGATTAGAACTTCTACCCAACTAGTACATCACAGTATAGAATTATGCAGTTACTGCAGGCGCCACAGAGCTTACAGGGCTGAACCTTCTCCAAAGAGGTATTTCAAGGTGTCTGACATCAGCAGGCCTGCTAAAGTAGGGCAATGGGAGGTGGAGTTACTGTGAATGGCCTCAAAATCATTGATCTATACACCACACAGTTTCACATTTGCCATGTCTGGGATTAGAACTCCTACCAAATTAGTATGTCACACTACATCATTATGAAGTTATCGCATGCACGACAGATCTTACAGGGCTGAACATTGTCCAAAGAGGTATTTCAAGGTGACTGACAGCAAGCTTGCTAAAGCAGGGAAATGGGAGGTGTAGTTACTGTGAATGGCCTCAAATAATTGATCCCTACACACACAAACACACAGTTAACATGTTTGGGATTTGAACTCCTACCTAACTAGTACATCAAACTGTAGAATTACACAGTTATCGCTCATGCCACAGAGCTTATGGAGGTGAGCCTTGTCCAAAGAGGTATTTCAAGGTGACTGACATTAGCAGGCTTGCTAAAGTAGGGCAATGGGAGGTGTAGTTACTGTGAATGGCTTCAAAATCATTGACCCCTACACACACACACACACACACACACACACACACACACACACACACACACACACACACACACACACACACACACACACACAGTTGCCATGTATGGAATTATAACTCTTACCTAACTAGTACATCACACTATAGCATTACACAGTTATTGCATGTGCCATGGAGCTTACAGGGATGAAACTTTTCCAAAGAGGTATTTCAGGGTTACTAACATCAGCAGGCTTACTAATGTAGGGCAATGAGAGGTGTAGTGACTGTGAATGGCCTCAAAATCATTGATCCCTACACAGTTTCCATGTCTGGGATTAAAACTCCTCCCTAACTAGTTTGTCACACTATAGCATTACACAGTTATCACACATGCTATGGAACTTACAGGGCTGAACCTTATCCAAAGAGGTATTTCAAGGTGACTGACATCAGCAGACTTGATAAAGTATGAAAATGCAAGGTGTAACTACTTTGAATGGCCTTAAAAGCATTGATTCCTACACATGCAAACACACACACACACACACCCCCCCCCACACACACACACACACTTGCCATGTCTGGGATTAGAGAGCCTACCTAACTAGTATGTCACACTGTAGCATTATGCAGTTATCACACACACCACAGAGCTTACAGGGCTGAAACTTGTCCAAAGATGTATTAAAGGTGACTAACATCATCAGTCTTGCTAAAGTAGGGCAATGGGAGGTGGAGTTACTGTGAATGGCCTCAAAGGGCAATGGGAGGTGTAGTTACTGTGAATGGCCTCAAAATCATTGATCCCTACACACAAAAACAGACTTTCACAGTTGCCATGTCTGGGATTAAAACTCCTACCTAACTAGTATGTCTCACTATAGCATTGCACAGTTATCACATCACCACAGAGCTTACAGTGCTGAACCTTCTCCAAAGAGGTATTTCAAGGTGACTGACATCAGCAGGCTTGATAAAGTAGGGCAATGGGAGGTGTAGTGACTATGAATGGCTTCAAAATTAATGATCCCTACACACTCACACACACACACACACACACACACACACACACACACACACACACACACAGTTTCCATGTCTGGGATTAGAACTCCTACCTAACTAGTACATCACACTATAGTATTACACAGTTATTGCATGTGCCATGGAGCTTATAGAGCCAAACTTTGTCCATATAGGTATTTCAAGGTGACTGGCATCAGCAGGCTTGCTAAAGTAAAGCAATGGAAGGTGTATTTATATGAATGGCCTCAAAATGATTGATCCCTACACACACACACACACACACACACACACACACACACACACACACACACACACACACACACACAGTTTCACAGTTGCCATCTCTGGGATTAGAGCTCCTACCTAACTAGTATGTCATGATATAGCATTACACAGTTATTGCACATGCCACAGAGCTTACAAGGATGAACCTTCTCCAAAGGGGTATTTTAAGGTGACTGACAGCAGGCTTGGTAAAGTAGGGGAATGGTGAGTGCAGTGTGTGTGTGTGAATGAGCCATAAACCATCTCTCTGAAAACACACACATACACACACACACACACACACACACACACACACACAACACTCAGTCACACAGATCTTTACATTTGACAGGACTGGGTATATGACTGCTAGATAAATATTGATTTGTACTGTCATGTTACACAGTTATCACAAGCACCACAGACACTATAGTGCTGGGGGCTACCAGATCAAATGTCTACAGTGATAGACATTGGCACATCATGTGATATTGGCCAATTGTATGTGTGGTGGATGGGACAGGCCTCATAATGGGAAGCTCTTTGCCACTGTCTGTCTCTCTCTTCCCCACAACTCTGTTTGTGTATGTTTGGCCTATTATAGTGTGTTGTCCTTGGATATATGTGTGTATTCCTATCCAATGTGTGTGCAAAGCTTGAATGGTGTGTAATGTGGTGTGTGTGTGTGTGTGTGTGTGTGTGTGTGTGTGTGTGTGTGTGTGTGTGTGTGTGTGTGTAGAAATATGTGACTGACAGATATGTATAGTCCACTGTTGTTGTCAGACATGGGCTTCATTTCTCTAAGTGTGGGAGCATGCCCAGTATGACCTTCTGTATTTTGTTATCAGACATGGGCTTCCTTTCTTTATGTGTGGGAGCATGCCTAGTTTGACCTTCTGTATTAAATGTGTGAATCCATTACAGGTAGGTTGTACTCCAGTGCAGGAATTTGTGTTCTACACCTACAGCTAGCAACCTGTTTATGCAGGATATCTGTAGATAGGTTGCAATATGTAGTCACAATAGGCAAAGGATAATGGGATACTGTAACTACTGTATCTGTGCTGCTTGTGCTACATGCTTTTTGTGTTAGCAGAGATATTCAGACATATGTACTGTTTTACACTGTGATGCATTATGTCATCAACTACTGTCAGATATACTTATTTGCTCACAGTAATTTCCTGGGGAATACAAGATGAATCATGTGTCCAGTATTGTGATCTGCAGCCTACATATTCTTGCATAATCATGCCATTCTGGAGGGGTAGCTGCAGACACTTGCTGATGGGTGTGTAAATTGTCAAGCACCTTGGTACTGTGGTGGCTGAGGATCCCCTGTTTGTACATATATCAACATGAGAGAATGGCCATATCCTGCTGTGGCCATATCTCTCAGCTGTACAGATTCACCCAGGTTACCAAGAGGCAGGCCTCATATATCTGGTCAGTTCCCCTTTACATTGTGGTTTACGAGCAGGTTTTTAGCCACCCATTACTGTGTTTGTAGGCAGGGGTAGCATGGGCACACATCAGAGTTTCAGACTTCACACACACTCCATGGCGTCCATGCTTCTACTCCCCCCCTTGGTTATTCTATCCTATTCCTAACATTATGCAAGCAATATCTGATAAGTATCCCTATAGTTGTCCCTTCATCCCAGCACTATTTTGGGTTTGGTCCACAATTCATGCAGTAGGACATGGTGGGCATGCTACTGGGATTTGTCGACATGGCCTTAGATTTGTGTTCTGTGGACTGTGTTATATTGTTATTTGGGAGCCCATGAAATAACATACATTGGCAGTACGGGTGAGGCACAGCTTTTTGACAGAGGACTGTAGGGGATTTGGTAGTGATACAGGCCATCTGTAGCAGGCCAGTGCATTCTGTCACTCCTACAGTCCCAGGCTGAAAGCCACTGGATTCCCCTGGGGTGACAGGGTGTTAATGGCAATAGTTCCTGTCCTTATTAATCCATTGGTGTGGATGCTGGCAGTTTGCTGCTTACAGCTAGGGACACACCTGCATGGGACACCTCTTCAGCCTGCTGCATTCTGTGGGTATTCCCATACAGATGTGGGGGTCATACTATACTCATTCCCAACAGCAGGGATATGACCTGTGATGAACCTGTGGCTGATGGTGGGGTGAGCTGAGTGCATGTGTGATATGGAAGCTTCTTGCAGCTGACTCACAGATATGCCTGGGACATTCCCCTTATGCTCGCTTGTGTGGGGATATCGGCAATTTCTCATTACTTCGTAACTGTGCCTTTTGTGGTCTGCCAGTGATTGGCCAGATTACATCACTATTCCATACTACACAGACAACTAATGTGCTGCTAACCTGTATGTACGATTCCAAAGGTATGTGCAGCTGACAGTTACATTTTATGTGTTCTATCTAGGGTACTTCCACCTGTGTACTGCGTGTATGTCTGGGCCCACATTAATGGCATGCCCATGTTTCAAATGGTGAAAGATATTTCATCCGAACAATGAGTTTGGATGACTGCTGGATTGGGTCTTGCTGGGATGCATTGTGGATGGCACTACAGTTGTGAGAACTTGGCCCTGTCATCAACAGTATTGGCCACTGGCCACCAGATTACAACCCTGCATGCCTACATGCTGACCACTTTCACGCAATATACAGCACACAACAAAGTAACACACAGAGCCCTGTATATTGTACACATGCAACAATCTATCCTGCTAATTTGGCCAGCTCAGGTAATCTGTGCTCCACTGTTATTATACCCACACATACATGTTACTACATTTCAACATAGGATTGTGGTGGGGGCAGACCTGAAAACTGTAGACATTTGCTATGACTGTACTGGTATTTCAGGTACTCTGTTGGCGTCCATTTCATTCTGTATTCTGACCTATCATGCAGACTACAGGCATATCAGTGTAGTACAATTTTTAGGTTTTATTGACCTACATTTCAGTTTCAGACTTCTTACCCTTCAGAACTTACATACAACTGCCAGACCTGTTGTAGTCTGTCTGTGTAGGTCTGGATGGGGGCTGTTCTCCGTTGCCATTAATTGAATCTTTAAATTGTAATCGAGTGGTGAATACTGACAGCTTTCCTGTACTCCTTTATCTGTACTCAGTTTATTTGTACTTATGTGATCCTATATGCGTTATCCTTATTTTGTCTTTCAGTAAATAATATGCCCACTTACCGCAAACCCCATTTTCTGAGACAGAGAATAACCTCACAATTGAAGTTTTATGCCAGTGTCATGCAATCCTGATGTCCAAAGGGTGGGCAAATATGTCAGAACACACAGCCCTGTGGGACAAATTGGTCTGAAATCTTAATGCAATTATGGACAC
>NC_056726.1:1697374274-1697406892 GCF_019279795.1 Protopterus annectens | reverse complement strand
AGTTTTTATTATTAATGGTCTGAAGAAGCCATCGTGATGATGGTGAAAGTGCTTACCAACTTTTAAATTTATTAAAGTTTTGTTATTTTATGGTTGCTTTGCGTCATGTCTTCGCTTACATTTGTTTATTTGTGCTCATTTGTGGTTACCTACAGGAGTGTGGCTGAAGGTCGGAGTACATCTAAAGTTGAATTGGATTATATTCCACCTGGACAAGGTGATATTCGCAGACATGCTGAATTCAGAAGTCTACTGGATGTAAAGAACAACCCGCTTATGAATTTATCCTCAGAAACAGAATTTATATATGAGATGGATGAAGAAGAACAGTTTGATAGAGTATTATTTGAAAGTCAGCTGCATGTAATTGAAGACAATTTATTTAAGCTTAAAAGGCTTCAATATCAACATTTTCATTTTGAAGCCTGCTTACAAATGTGAGTTGTTCCAAGGAGCCTCAGAGTGCTAAAAATGCCTGTATATGGCACACAATATTTGGAACTGTTAGCCAGCTGGCAAAAATCTAAATTTAGAAACAAGTTTTGGCGATTTGAAACTGATAGACTTTTTTAGACCTGAAGAAGTGAGACTGATCAATGAGATAGAGAAACAACAAGAACAGCTCTATAATTTATTCACCACTCAAGTGATAGATAAAGCTTTGAACAACATTATAGATGATGATGATGCATATGAAAGACATTTAAGTAGTCAGAAAAGGAGAAACCTTGCTAGAGCTCTATAGGATTTTAAAAAAGGCCAAGTGTTCTCATGGCCTAAAAATGAGATGGACAAAAAGAGAATTAAACAAGCTCCACGTGGGTTTACAGAGTGGTAATAGCAGCAGGGAACTCAGAAAAGCGACTACCTTCTGGATTTAAGTATTTTTGCTTTTTTTTCACTTGAAATAGCTTCTGTTGCTTGCCTTGAACTAGCCTGAACTGTTTTTTATCTGATTGCTGCATTATTTTAAAATCTGCACTTAAAGTTACATTTTAGTCGAATTTGATCGAAAGTTTGCTTGTTTGTTTGTTTAATTTAACTGTGGAGGCTGCCCACTAAAGTGTGCTAGCCTGTGTAATTAATTTATCACTGTTTCTGCATTTTCTGTGTGTTTCTACTAAAAAAAAAAACAAAAACAAAAAAATAATCTTTGTTTTCCCACCTTCCTCGACTAGTTTTGACCAGTTTACAGGCATTGCTGTATTCTGGGCTGTGGTGTAGTTCCTGTGTTGTCCATTACCTTACTTGGATAGAAGGAAGTTTCTTTGCTCACCAGTGGGAGTGGGGAGCCTTGAGCAGCCTACCTGTCTTTGGGGGAAGTGACCTCAGCACAAGAAGCTGTAGTAATTGGTTGTTTTGGACCATTTCTAGCTCTTTTGTAGTTCACTGTTTAAAATCTGCATTTGCACAGCTTTGCGCAGTTGTGCGCATAGCGCAGTGCCGGTTAAACAAGGTTAAACTATTTCTGGCTCCGTAAAGTCTGCTCTTTAATTTTTCCCTTAGAACTGCTCTACTTGCAATCTAAACAGCCTATACTCTATCTGTAAAGCTCAGCACTTGCTCCTAAAGCATTTTTTATACAGGTAAAGCACTCTTAAACAAAAGAAAGTACTTCATTCACCTAAATTCCCCTGAGTACCTTTTTGACTCAATTACACAGCAATCTTTTTCACTATTTCAAGCATGTCGAAGGGTCAGTTGCTGGCGTCCTCTCCTGTTCAGCTGGTGAATCTGGGAATCTTGAGGCAATGTTACAATTGCCTCATGTACACAGACAACCCTCTCCTCCTCCCAACAAATACAAATATATGTGAGAGATGCAACTATATAGCCAAACTGGAGGCTGAGCTCTCTCGATTCATTACTGGCAAGACCAGTCAGGAGGAGAAGGTAACCACACACTCCACAAACCCAGTCTCACATAGAACTATCACAACTGCAAACCAAACACATAAACACACAAAAACATACTCGGAGGCGCTGATTAAAAATCTACCAAAACAACAGAGGCCTCCAAAGCAGACACCCAAGCAACCACCACCTCAAGACATAGCACATGCAACACATAGTTCACAAAGTCAGTGTGTTAAACAGTCACAGCCCTTAAGGCCAAACAACATGCCAAACACACTTGTAATAGGTGACTCCATAGTCAGACACACTGACGTCCCGCTCACCAGACTGAATAAGGAAAAGGTCACAGTAAGCTGCCTGTCAGGAGCTAGAATCCGCCACATGACACAAGCACTAAGGTCACTCCACAGCAAGTACAAATATGACTCAGTCATTGTACATGCCGGTGTGAACGACCTGAGACGTACCTCCCTGGACTACATGAAACGAGACATAGAGGAGCTCTCTGATTATGTAGCCCAGGCCGGTATGACCCTGACCCTGAGCAGCTTCTTACCCTCACCAAGAATGATGCCACAGTACAAAGACAAAATGATCAGTTTTAACAATTGGCTTAATTACTGGTGTCATTCTAAGGGGATCCAATGTCTGTCTGCTTGGGATGACATGCTTGACAAGCCACGCTGCTTCGCAAGGGACGGCTTGCACCTGTCACCCCTGGGATTCCGGATATTGGCCAAGGCTCTTGCCACCCCCATAGTGCCTTTTTTAGGCAAGGCTCAAATGACAAACCTACCTCCCTAGAAAACACAAATGGAAAAAAACTAAGGGTATTGCTGCTCAATGCCAGAAGTCTAAACCTCAAGATGCACGCCCTCGAAGCTCTCCTCAGTATGGAGAACATCGATGTCTGTGCATTAACTGAAACCTGGTTCAAGGCTCCTGAGAGCTCCCCAGCACTGTCAGGTTTTACCTCATATCATGCTTTCCGGCCCCAAAACTTGAACCGAACCACAAAAGGAGGGGGGGTATCCATATTCATCAAAGATACCCACACCTCCAGGTTAGTGGCAACGCACGAAGCATCGGAGACCATCCAGGTGCAACTAACCATAGGCAAAACTGCCTTACAATTTGTAGCATGCTACAGACCACCCTCTCAAACTCAGGAACCTCACACAGCCTTCCTGAAGACACTGTAGGGTATGGATGTCTCTCCAAATACCATCATATTCTAGTTGACCTTCCTAGTTGACCCAGTGCAACTCTCCACTAGGCCACTAGAGGGCGTCCCCTCCCTACTATACACTACTGCTCCTCACTCATTCTCTACTCAATCTCACTTTTGTCCCCTCTACCTCTTAGGTACAGGAACCCTGCTTACCCTGCTACTACTTACTCTCCTGTATCCTATGCTCCACTGATTGACTCGGTCCTCTCCTGGTTTCTTCCTGCTCCGTTAAGCCCTCTCTGCTCACTCCGCTCTCCTACCCTGCCCCCAAATTCCACCCGCCCCCAGTGCATCTAGCTATATCCCTCTTGTTTCCACACCCACTTTCTCCCTACACCAATCAACCATTAACACCTTAGACACACCCCCATCAGCCTATTATCTAATTTGCAACCACTCCCACAGGTACTACATTTCAATACATCCCACTACTTATACACTCACTCACCTACCTACCTTAATTACATCCAGCTCTACTCCCACAGCTCTTTATTCTACTCTACCTTGGCTAAACATTTCTTATCCCCCTGCACAATAAACTTATCATACATATTAGACAACTACAACACTCAATACTAAGCAACCTTCTCAACATGCCTCTAAACCCTATTTCCATCCTATTTCTTCTATCATTTTCTCTTAAACTATCATATCTTTATCACCTCACCCAACCTGAAACTTCTTACCATCTACAACTTTATCACACAACCTACCATCTGAATACCCCACTCTCACAATCACACTTTCCCATCTCTCCCCATCTTCACCCAATAACACAGCTCTTCACCTTCTCTTTCAAACTCTTCACCCCTCAGAAATACTCTATCCCCATAGCAAATAAACACCCCTTAACCATCTCAGCAGACCCAAACCATTTTCATACTCTAATCAACTACCTTTCTAACCCCATCTTCCATCTCTTTACCTGCCTTTTATCTGGTGATATCCATCCCAACCCCGGCCCCTCCTCCTCTTCCTCCTCACACAAGCCCATATTCTTTACTTCTCTAAACTCACAAAGTATAGTGAATAAAGTCCCTACCCTCCATGCATGGCTCACGCATAACAAACCTGATATACTATCTATTTCAGAAACTTGGTTAAAGCCCTCCATAAAAGACTCTGAAATAACTCCACCCAGCTACTCAATCATTAGAAAAGACAGGACCCAAAAGAAAGGCGGTGGAGTTGCCCTCCTTTACTCCTCTTCCTTGCTAGTTACCCCATATAACAAACCTACACCCACATTTAACAATGCTGAATTACTCCTCTCTCTCCTTCAAGTTAATAAGCACAAACACATTTGCCTAGCATCCCTCTACATCCCCCCAGGGGACAATATTTCAACACTTGAAAATATCCTCTCTTGGCTCTCTGACAATATTAGCAATGAAACCATAATTTTAGGAGATGTCAATATTAACTGGGCCTCCATCCAGTCTCCAACCAACCCTCTTAACATCAATCTATATAACTTCTCCCAGCTAATCAACACCATAACTCACCCTTCTAAAGACCCCTCCAGTGGCACCATCCTTGACTGGGTTCTAGTGTCACACCCCACAATTTTTTCAGGCAGCGTACCCTTCCGACCCTCTTTGTGATCATCTGCCCACTTTCACCCACCGACTCCCCTGCATCTCTAATCGCACCCACAACTACATCACTACCCGCAATGACAAAAGCTTTAACCCTTCAATCTTCATAGATTCCCTGAAAGCAATTAATTGGAACAATTTGAAGACACTGCCCCTAGAAGAAGCAGTTGCCCACTTTAACTCTACATTTCTAGGAATACTTGATTCCCAAGCCCCTCTGAACAAAAAGAATAAAAACAAATTCAGCCCCCTGGCTAACCAAAACTACTCTCTCTACCATGCGGCTTAGAGACAAAGCCTGGGGACTCTATCTGAGAAATAAGACACCAGACAAACATATTGCATATAAAACCCTTCGAAATAAAGTAAAAAAGCAAATAACCTCTGATAGACAAACATACTTCTTCACACTCCAGAACAATAATAAAACTAACCCCCAAAGATTCTGGAAGGGATTTCCACCCTCCTCAACCCCAGCAAACCACACACCCCAACCCCAGACCCAAACATCCAAGACTTGGACTTAGCTATTCAGTTCAACTCCTTTTTCATCGACTCTATTAGCAAACTCACCTCCTCCTTCACATGCTCCCCTTGCCAACTAACACACCCCCTCCTCCTACCATAATCAACCCTAACCCCATTTCTACTTCACACAGCCCATCTTCCACCTCTTCCACTACTCTTACTACCCCGCCAACTGAACCCTCCTCAAATTCTCCCTCTCTACTTCCCTCTCTATTCTCTTTAAAACCAATACCTTCTACCACTATTAAGAAACTCCTCCAGAAACTAAAGCCGTGTACTAATGCCCCTGATAACATTCCCTCTTATTTCCTACACATAGCCGCAGATGCCATTGCTTATCCCATTAGCATTCTAATAAACCATTCCATCCATGAATGCACTGTGCCTCAACTGTGGAAGCAAGCATTCATTATCCCCCTGCATAAAGGAGGCAACAATTGCAACGTCAATAATTTTCATCCTTTTGCTATTCTATCCCCCATTTCTAAACTTCTGGAAAAGTGTATTCACCTCCAACTCTTGCCACATCTCTTAGATAACAACCTGCTAACCCCTACACAACATGGATTCAGGCCAAACCACAGTACTATGACTGCCCTCTTATCCTTTCTTGAGACTGTCAATATTGCACGTGATTCTGGACACATTGTCTCTACCCTACTTCTTGACCTATCCAAGGCCTTTGACACCATCTCACACAATCTGCTTTTAACTAAACTGTCAAAACTTAACCTCTCTCCCTCTTCCATAAATTGGTTTTCTAGCTATCTATCAAATAGACACCAAGCAGTTATATGGAAAAAGGCCACTTCCCCATTCCTTAGTACCCCCACTGGAGTTCCCCAAGGATCTATTCTTGGCCCCCTCCTCTTCAATATATTTGTCAATGACTTTCATAAATCTATCCCATTTGCAAACATCATCCAATATGCAGATGATTCCACCATTATCTGCTCTGCCACCTCCTCCTCACTGCTCCAAAAACTTACTCAGCAAGCCTTTTCAATAACTGAACATTGGATGAAAATAAACCACTTAGCACTCAATGCCTCCAAAACAAAACTTATGGTATTCACCCCTTCCAAATCCACCTCCTTCAATACCAACTCCTTCTCAATTACCAGCCTAAATAACTCACCCCTAGAACTAGTGTCTGAAACTAAGCTACTAGGTGTATTAATTGACAATCGGCTTAGTTACAATTCCCATCTACTACTAAATATTAAAAAAAACCCACCAAAAACTAGGTATGCTCTACCGTCAGAACCAATACCTTACAAGCTCCTCCAAAATTACACTCGCTTCCTCTTTTCTCATCCCCTCCCTTCTCTACGGGGCTCCATTACTGACTAATCTTCAGACCTCCCTAAAAAAACAGCTTTCTTCTTGCTATAACAAAATAGCCAAATTCGCCAACAGCCACAGGTCCACTACCCACCATTGTTCTTCTCTTCAAAAATTAAATTGGCTTGAATTACCAAATCAACTCACATATATTCAGCTGACATTCACTCACAAGCTCATTCTCAGCCCTTCTCTTTGTCCCTCCCTGTCTTCTGCCTTCAAAATGCACCTACCAAACAGAGTCCTAAGGTCTAACAATCAAAACCTATTAGTAGTACACAAACCATGTCATCCCCCAGGCAAACACTTACTATCTTTTAACCTTGCCCGTCTCTGGAACTCACTTCCTCCATCCATTCGTACTATCACTAACAAATTCATGTTCAAAAAATCGCTTCATATATATCTAAGATCCCAATGGGATTGTTCTTGCTCCCTCCCCTCATAGATCTATAATATTCCATCCCCCCTCACACTTATGACACATAACTCATTCTATTAAAGCTTATGTTCCCTCCCAATAGTTATGTAATAATGAAATTCTGTGTTTCTTCCTCAACAACTTCTCTGAATGCATATCTCAATACTGTTTTCATTTTTTTGAATGTTTCTCAAATTTAAGCCTAAATGTATTAATGTTTTATCTCTACTCTGTATAATTATCTTGTAGTTATTGTATGTACCTAATTTTGTCTATATCGGAGCTTTTCTCCCCAGGACTCCATTGAAAATGGGTTCTTTTGGCCCAATGGACTATCCTGGTAAACCAACTGCAAATAAATAAATAAATAAATAAATAAATATTGGGAGACTTCAACTACCCGAACATAGACTGGGAACATTACTCAAGCTCCAACACCCTAGCCTAAAGGTTCCTAGAATTCATAAACTCAAATGCGATGGAACAACTAGTCACCATTCCCACAAGAGGAGACAATATACTAGACCTGATCATCAAAAACATGGGGACAAAATGCTCCACACCGGAAGTATACCCCTCTTTGGTAAGATCAGACCATAAATTAATCTCACTGGAAATCCACATCCTGCCCCCACCCCCTGCACAAAAGACCACAGTGAAGAACTTCTCAAAAGCCAACTTCACACTTCTTGAGACTGAAGTGGGATCCTTCAAGGCCCCTGGGCCAGTGGAAACCACAACCCACACTGCTGAATCCTTTGCAAAAGCCTTCTACGGGCACCTTCAAGAATGCATGGATCATGCAATTCCAAATAAAACCAAGACCCATTCCCCCAAAGGCAGGCGCGCGGTCTGGTGGACCCCAGCCATAAACAAACTTTACAACAGGAGGAGGAAGCTACTACATGACAGAGCAAAATCCCTAAAAGGGAAGGCATCTCTGATCAGTACTAGCAAAAAACTACGATCACTCATACAATCATCCAAGGCCAACTTTGAGAGAAAAATCGCAAAAGACACAAAAGACAATCACAAGGCCTTCTTTAGCTATGTTAGAAACCTGGGTGGAAACTCCCAGATATGCAGAGAACTAGTCCAAAATGACACAAAATACACTGAACCCACTGACATTGCCAACATTCTGGCAGACAGGTTCAGTGCAAATTTCTCCTCCCGCTCCCCCCCAAAAGGAGAAATTACCATCCCAGCAGAGTGTAGCCTCCCTAACATCTCAGATGCCCAGGTGAGAGCCGCCCTCTCTAAAGCTAAAAACACAGCATCAATGGGACTGGACGGTGTCCCGGGCTGTGTGTTACATGAACTCCAAGAGGAACTAAACCCACACACAAGGCTGCTGTTTAATCTTAGCCTTACTACAGGATACGTACCCAAAGAGTGGCGTACCGCAACAGTGGTCCCACTTCACAAAGGAGGTGCTTCTACGGACCCTGGAAATTACCGCCCCATAAGCTTGACGAGCCTGGTCTGTAAAGCTATGGAGAGGATCATTATGGAACTCATAAACAAAGACATTGGGGACCTACAGACATTGGACCCTACCCAATTTGGCTTTGTCAAGGGCAGATCCTGCCTTTTGAACTTGGTCGACTTTTTTGAAGCAGTCACAAAGGCCATTGATGAGGGTAAGGCAGTTCACACAGCCTACCTTGACCTTGCAAAAGCCTTTGACACAATACCCCACTCGGGCATCATAGACAAACTCACCAGCTTAAATGTAAACCCATATGTCACAAGATGGGTTGCAAACTGGCTCAAGGACAGAACCCACAGGGTCAGAGTTGCTGGAGCTTTGTCAGACTCTAAGCCAGTCACAAGTGGTGTCCCACAGGGCTCAGTCCTGGGACCCCCTCTTGTTCAGCATTTATTTTTCCGAGGTACAGGCAAACAAGGGAGGATTGTGGCTAACAAAGTTCGCAGGTGACTGCAAACTAGGCACCATAATTGATACTCCAGCAGACATAAACATTCTTCAGAGAGGCCTCATAGAAACAGGTAATTGGTGCCAGAGCCATGGCCTTAAGCTGAATGCCAAAAAATGTATAGTCATACCCTTTGGGAAAAACAAGGTACTCACAAATTACCACATAGGTGGTAATCCATTAAGTATGGAAGAGGTAATCAGGGACCTAGGGACGCAGGTTGACAGTAACCTCTCATTTGACACTCACATTGCCAAAGTGGTTAGGAAGACCTTCTATATTGCCCACCTTATCATGAAGGGTTTCACATCTATAACAAGAGAGGTCATTGTGCCCCTGTACTCTTCTCTTATCAGGCCAATGATTGAGTACAATGCCCCATTTGGGATGTATCTTACCCGACACCTGCAGCAGTTGGAAAGACCCCAAAAGTTCCTCACCAAGAGGATAAAGGGTCTTAAACATATGTCTTATGCTGCCCGACTGAAAAAACTCCAGCTCTATTCAGTCGCATACCGCTTACTCAGAGGTGATCTGTGCCTGACGTACAAGGCCATGTCCAGTCCGGAATTAATGGACATGCTCCACCTCAGAAAATCCAAATCCATCAGAGCCACGAGAGCAAGAGACTTAAACCTCAACACAGTAATAAATAGGACATGATGGAGGGACAGATTCATAACCCAGAGGCTCCCTACACTTTGGAACAGAATCCCTATCCATGTCAGGCTGAGCCCCTCACTAACTCTATTCAAGAGAAATCTTGACGAGTGGATGGGAGATCGTAGGTTTACCCAGGGGGTCATCTCTGTGTCACTACTAGACAGAGGCACAGTAAACTAAACCCTAAATAGGCATAGTATTCTCATCCAAAGGGGTGGTGAAAGCCACACACACACTCTGGCTAGGCTTATAAATGCCCTAGGGCAGATAGCCTAGTACGAACCTATGAACCTATGAACCTATTAATAATACAAAAATTGAGAGACTTTTAATTAATGTGGGGGAGACCATTTCTCAGAAGGATACTCAGTCAGAAAGGCCAAGTGCGAGTTCTGAAGTAACTGGAATAGTGAGGTCCACTGAGAGAGGTAATAAAGAGCAAGTAGTCTCACATCCTCAGGCTACTGAGCGAATAGAGAAGGAAACAACACAGGTGCAGATTGTAGTAAGGAGGAAAGCGCCACAGAAAGCACAACAGCAGGGTTTTCCGAAACCCCCTTTTCCAATTTGACAGGAGAGAGAGAGAGAGAGGGTCCAATTGTTCCAGGATTCATGGGCATGTGAAGAGGAAAGAACCAGAAGAACCAGAAAATTATTCAACTTTTAAAAGATATGGAATCCAGTAAATCATTAATAATGAATTATCAAAAAGAGTCCTGACTGAGATGGAAGAAACTGTTCTAAATATGGGACTATCCATTCCAGTGCAATTAGCAGAATAGTCAGATATGATAACTGATCTAAAACTGTTATTGAGAAGTGTGTGTCATGCTTAAATTAATGCACTCTGATACTGGGACTCATAATAACACCCAGTTTTAGTGATACAGTGATTTTGTACAGTTTAATAATCTGGTGCTTCAAGTGTTTGGTAAGGTATGTGAAGAAGAGCTACATACAGTCTTGGATGGGAAACATACTGGTAAGAGATTTGTAAATCTTAATAGATGTGAAAAGGTTGCATTAGAGGGAATAAAAAGGGATGACTGAATAGTTAATGGATAAGGGGGGGGGCTTGATAGTTGTCATGGATAGGTCCTTTTATTTTTCAGCTATGAAGGATCTGCTTTTAGATGACGAGACATACAAATTCATAGATGCGAAAACTATAGAGGATGTGGTAGGGAAAATATGCTTAATATTAAATGACTGTTTGTTAAGCTTTTCTATCTCAAGGGATTTACTACACTTTCTAACTGTAGATTCACCTATAGTTCTTTCATTTCAAGGACAACCGAAAGTTCATAAGGATCCTGTCAAACCACCCCTCAGGCCAGTTGTGGCAGGGAAGGGTTGGCTGACAGAACCATTTTCAATATTTGTTGAGCAACATGTTAGACCAGTTTTATATAAGTCACAAATAGTACTAAAGGACTCAAAACAATTTCTACAAGACTTGTATTCTCATATTTTATTTATTTATTTATTTTTATTTTACATTTGTTGACCGTGCTAGTCCAACTGGATATATTTCCATTTTCAGTAGAGGCCCGGGGAGAAAAGCTCCAACGTAGCACAAAATGTAATATACAATTGTATAACAAATAAAGTAAGTAGTATTTGGAATTAAAAAGAAGGATTTTAAAAAGTACAATACTAAGAAGGTGAGTATAAAGTCATATAACAGTCATATGGTCGTTTGATAAGAGAGATACACTAGAGTTCATTGTTAGTTAACATAAATACTTGTGGTTATATAAGTTTTATACTAACCAGCTTTTAGCATACAGAGGGGTATGTAGAGTAAGATTGTGTATCCGTAGGCAGTATGAAGACAAAAATAGGAAAGGTAGTAGATTAATCAGGGTTAGTGCAGGGACATAACCAGTGTGATTTTAGGTGACTTTTGAGTTTTTGCTTAAAGAGTGACAGTGAAGGTAGTAGAGTTAGATTGGTAGGTAGAAGGTTCCAGTGTTTCCCAGCAGTATTGGAGAATAGGCTGTTACCTGACAAGTTATTGGACTTACTTATGCTAGCAAGTAGTTTACTCAAAGAACATAGGGAATTAAGATTATTGTAAGGGGTAATGAGGTTAGCAAGTATTGGAGTATTATTTGGTTGGTAAAAGATTTTATGAGCAATGGTAAGTTGGGAAAAAGTTAGCATATTAGGGAGTTCAAGCCAGTCTAGCTGCTTTAGATTCAGACAGTGGTGTGTTCAAAATGCATTACCAGTGGCAAATCTGGCAATATTGTTATAGGAGTTTGATAGTTTGAGAAGATTATTTTTCTTTAGATTAGTATAAATAGGGGAAGCATAGAGAAGAGTTGAGATTAAGCGAGAGTGGGCAATGGTAGTTCTAGCTACGGGAGTTAAGAAGGGTTTGATTCTATATAAGGAGCCCATTTTTCTGTTCACTGTTTGAATGGTGTTATTTATATGGTTATCGAAGTTAAGGTTGTTGTCAGTTGTGACTCCTAACAGTTTGGTAGTAGGATCGGGAAAGATGAGGGAACCATTGTTGGATTTAATAGAGAAGTCTATAGGAGAGGACCTATTGGTAGGTGTGAAGAGAAGAAGCTTGTTTTTTTTGGCGTTCAAAAGGAGGCAGTGTTTCAGGAACCAGTCTTCCACTGAGCTGAATACTTTTTGAGTTAGAGAGTGTAGTTCAGAAGTGGAGTTGGCAGAACATACAAGTGTGGAATCATCGGCATATTGAATGCAGGTGGCGTCAGAGACTGCTACATGAAGGTCGCTGATGAATAGTGAAAAAAGAAGAGTTCCTAAAATGGAGCCCTAGGGGACTCCAAGGGTGACTGGCAGGTGGGATGAAAGTTTATTTTCCCAGAGAACTGCCTGTTGCCTACTATTAAGGTAAGACTTGAACCATTGTATAGCTGGGGTATCTAGGGCAAGAAGTTCAAGAGTATTTATAAGCATGGAATGATTAACCATATCAAAAGCCTTTGAAAGGTCGATGAAGAGAGCAGAAGAGAGGATGTTGTTATTACGGTTCTTATAAATGGAGTCAGTGAAAGATAGTAGAGTGGTGGTAGTGCTATGAAATGGCCTAAAGCCATGCTGACACTTAGCCAGTATGTCATGTTTAGTTAGGTGGTCTAGTAGCTGGTGGTGAATGCATTTTTCCATGACTTTAGCTAAAGGTGATAGTAGAGCTAATGGTCTGTAATTAGAGTAGTCATAGGATTTACCACCTTTATGTAGGGGGAATGATGTGGGAGATTTTCCAGATGTCTGGAATGATTCCCTCATTGATGGTTCCGTCAATTAGGATGGATATGGGAAAGGCGATAACTTTGGCTGCTATTTGCAAATATTCAGAAGGTAACTGGTCAGCTGAAGGAGTGCAAAGTTTAAGTTTTAGTAAGATTTTGTAGATGAAAGTGGTTGATATAGGTTGAAATTTAAATGTTGGTAAAGATCCAGCTAAAGAAGATGAGAGCCTCGTGTTATCAGTGGAAAGCTGGCTAGCTAGGGATTGTATGGTCTCTGTGAAGTAGGTGTTGAAGTTGTTGGCTATTTGATTTGGGGTAGTATGATCAGCATCATGAGGGGATGGTCTGCTAGAGTGACCAGGGTTGAGGAGCCTATTAATGTTAGTCCAAAATTTCTGAGGATTCATTTGGTGTGTTTGTTGTAGCTTACAATAGCAGTTCTTTTTGTCAGAGAGTATAGCTTTTTTAGTTAAGTTTCTTAGCTGTCTAAAGGTTTGTTGTTCAGGGGAGGTTATATTAGTTCTCCAATTAGCCCCAGCTTTGTTTCTAAGTAGTTTGGTTTGGATTTTATTCTAATATATCGTTTAGGTGCATGCACATCTAGGATTGCAAGAAATTTAGAGTTAAAATATTTGACAGCCTCATCTAGTGGGAGTATTTTTAGAGGTTTCCAGTCACATGCATTGAGTTCATTTTGGAATAGTACAGGGTTAAAGTGTTTCTTTGTTCATGAAATCCTGTAGGTAGGGGTGTTAGAGATGTCATTATTTTGTCTTGTTATATAAGTTAGAGTATGATCACTTAGATCATCTGGTAAGGTTCCTACATTATAAGTATGTGCGTGTTTATTTATAAGTATCCAGTCTAAGGTGCTCTCTTTTTTGGTTGGTTTGTTGATTCTGGTAGTCAAGTTGATAGTTTGAATAAAACCATGGAGATTAATATGTGCGGAAGGGTTATTAGTGTTGAAGGTTTTCCAGTCAGTGTTAAAGTCATCTAGTATTATTGTTTCTTGTGTGTAGGTTGAGGACACCCAGCTAAGAATATCTTCTATTATAGTGTTGTTACTACTGGGGGGTAGGTAGATACAGATCACATAGAGGGATTTGTTAGGGTTGATTTGAAGTTTGGAGATGAGGACTTCAGCCTTACTGTCCAAAGGTGGGATTTCAGTTATACAGGAGATCTGTAGGCCACTTTTATAGAGGAGTGCTACTCCCCCACCCTTACATTTCAATCGGTCTGGTCTCAATATGTTATAGCCAGGGAGGATAATTTCATTATCCTTAGTTCCAGGTTTTAACCATGTTTCTGTAAGGCAGAAAATGTCGAAGGAGTGAATATCAATGAGAGCATGAAGGTGGGCAATTTTGTTATTGATATTGTGGATATTGAGATGTGCTATAAATAGAGAGTTGGAGAATTTGGTCAAGGTTGGCAGGTTTGGGGAAGTCATGCATTGAATATTTACTATAGATGCATTGGCTGGGCCAGGATTAGGGTGTATGCCCCTATCCTTTAAGGTAGGGCTTTGTGGTTTAGATAATGGGTTGTGTGAATAGTTAATTAGAAGTTTATATTTTTTTATTAAAATAATGGTCTGAGGAAGCGTATTTAAAATATTTAAAATACGCGAAAGCGCTTACCATTCTCAATAAAAAGTTTGTAAGTTTAATATTTTGATCGTGGTGAGTCCGAAGTTTTGTTTTATATATATTATTTTTAACTTTTAACCAAGGACTCTTCAGTTAGAGCAGTTCATTTTTTGTTTTATACTTTTTATTAAAAGGTTGTTGTACTTAATGTTTGTGCATCAATGGTATTGAGGTGATATATAGCAGGGAGAGCAGATGATGTTAATGTGTGTATGGGAGTGAGAGATATCAACAGTGGTTGTTTGTTTTAGAGGGAGGTTGTGGAGGAAGAGATTGGACTTTTCACAATAGGTTAGGAGATAGGTTGAGGTCAGGATAGGTAAAAATATGGTTGAGAGTATTAAGTTGGTTAGGATAACTTTTATAGTAGTTTGCATATTGTTATATATAACTATACAAATACAAAGGAGGTTGAGAGGGATAAGATAATAAGGGCTGGTAGGAGTGGGAGAGACTTAGGTAGAGGAAGAGTAGTGGTATTTGGGAAAACAGTACTATAAGTAGAGATACTAGAGAGAGAGTTAGAGGAGGAGTGTGTAGCTAGGTGGATTGTCTGGAGCAGTTAATTAGTTGGATGAGTGGGGGTGTGTGGTTTAGGGAGTATAAGTGTAGGACCACTGGGGGTGGGTGAGATTTGGGGGTAGGGTAGGGGAGCGGAGTGAGCCTGCAGGGTGAACGGAGCAGGTTCAGACACGAAGACAGATTTTGAGGGAGAACAATCAGTGAAAAGGGAGTTAAATATATTGTAAGGTACCTAGGAGTTGAGAGATTAAGATAGCAGAGTGAAAGGAGAGCTGTCTAACGGCTGTTTCAGAGATAAAGTAACAGGTTCAGGAGTAACAGAGGTAAGAAGGAGTCAGAATGGGTTTAAAGGCTGATATCCAGGAGCAAGGTAAGTGAAGGAAAAATAGGTAGAATGGTATCTACCAAAAAGGGTTTTAGAGAGACTAGGTAGAATGGTTAAAGCAGGTAAGGTAAGTAGGATCTACCAAAAGGGTTTTAGAGAGACTAGGGGTGGTAGATGTGAGAAAAATAGATATGTAATTTACAAGCAGGGGAGAGAGTTCTAGATGAGAGGTTAAGAAGGGTAAAGGGAACGTAAGTATAGAGACAAAGTAGGAGGATTAATTCTAACAGGCAGGAGGTATTATAAGAGAGACTATGGCTGCTGATAGTTCTGCAGGGAACGCTTACTTAAACAAACTAAGACAGGATTATATTACAGTTTAAGACAATAGGAGTATTTGTACATGCTTTCAAATGACTAATTCCTGCATTTCAAGGCAGTGAAATATGGGGAAGACAAATCTCTTTCCAATCTCAGGAGTAGGTATTCAGGTATCAGTATTCAGGATTGACTCTGGGCCTCAAGTATTTAGCAGGAGACTGAAGCTGGGGGTGTATACTGGCAGAAGGGTTACTTGCTGTCTTTCTCAAATCACTAGCAGGAAGAATGGCCAAGGTCAGAGAGGGGGATGTAAGTATTGTGAATGTAAGTAAATATTAAACAACCATCACTCTGCTACTACCAGCAGTAAGTGAGAGCACAGTGCAGGATCGTCTTAGTTTTATATATATATTGACACATTAATAGCAGTTAATGACTATATATTAGTTACAATTGATGTAATGTCCCTTTTTATGGTAATACCGAACATGGAAGGAGTGGAGTATATGCATAAATATTTGATCGATAATAGTCAATATAATAGTAAATTAATAGATTTATTATGTACATTCATGGATACCATATTGGAAAATAATGCATTTGTATTTGACAGGGTGCATTAATTACAAAAACAAGGCAAAGCTATGGGGACTTGCTGTGCAAATACTTATGCAAATGCTGTGCTGGCTCAGTGTAAACTAGATGATGTATTTAACAATAGATTGTACATGAATAATGTACTTTTCTACCATTGTTTCATAGATGATGTGTTTATCATCTGGGGTGGTACAGTAGAAGATTTATATATTTTTGTTGAGCAATTGCATAAGGATACAATTTTTTTAGATCTTTACACTGAAACATTCAGTCCACTAGATAGAATTTTTAGATGTGCTAATTAGAAAGTTATCTGGTGGATCCATTAGTACTAGTTTATATAGGAAGGAGTGTTACAGAAACCCCATTCTACATCAAAAGAGTATGCACCCTAGAAAGATTTTTAAAAACATTGCTAAGGGGTAAGACATAAGGGTATCTAGAATGCATAATGTGGAAGATGAATATAAACTGGGTCTTGATACACTTAGAATTTGAAAGACAGAGGCTAAAAGCAGGAGGATAAAGACCCCGGTCTGATGCAAGTGAAAGAGTTAAGAAATAGTAGAGAAAGACCATATTTCTTATTTAGATCCATGATGAATGGGGACACTGACCCTATTAATTTAAATAGAGAAGATAAAAGGAGTATGGTAAGGATTCCTATGTTTTATATTAGTAATATGACATAGGTGAAACAAGTGTTCTATAAGTATTGGCCCCTTCTGCTCATGGATGAGAAAATAGCTCAGGTGTTTTGGGACATAGCTAATTTTTGCTCTAAAAATCGTAGATCTCTTAAAAAGATGCTTTGATACCCTGAGAATAGTAAAGAGAAGGTGAAAGAAAATCTTCGTACATTTCCATGTACCCACTGTAATTTCTGTCAATAGGTGCAAAGTGACCCATTGTTTATACATCCGGATATATTAAATAAACATAAATTCAAGGTAAGGGCAGATTGCTCAACCAAGAATTTGGTTTATTTAACACAATGTGATTGCTGTAGTAAATTTTATGTGGGGAAGACCAACCGAATGCTGAGGGAGTGAGTAAGGGAACATATGTATAGTATAAGAACAAGAAGTACAAATAATGCATTAGCAAAACATACAGTGGGTAGTGGCAGATCCCATATATTTAATTTTACAGTAATAGAGATGGTGGAAGAAAGTGTGAGAAAGGGGGATATTGAGAATTGAACTGAAAGTGCAGAGTTCAGATGGAGCCTAAAACTCCAAGCAGATAAAAGCTCTGGATGCAATGGAGTTGTTTCCATAAAAAAAGCCTTAAGAAACTAAAGTCTGCACAGATAGTGTGGTTTAGTATTATATATAAAGGTTATGATGTATATATTACTATTTATTCTCTAGTTTTATTGATTGTTTATCAGGTAGTCATTCCCGTTGTTGGGTATGCACTGTGCGATGTATGCTAATTTGATAATCCATAAATGGAGAGGTATATGGTTTTTACGTGTGGAGTGCTTTAATGGATCTTTGAGGGCTATTGATGACATAAGCAGAATCATTGCATGTGTTAATGAGAAAGGTGGAATTGAGAATGTGAGTAAAGCTTATAATGTCTTTAATTTTTCTGTATATTAATGGTCTGATGAAGCCATTGTGATGATGGTGAAAGCACTTACAAAATTTTAAATGTTTTAAAGTTTCATTATTTATGGTTGCTTTGTGTCATGTCTTCACTTACATTTGTCGGGTATTTTTTGTCATATATTTGGTTGGAGACACATTTGCCCATGGGTAATTTGTTTAATCTAAATGTAATTCAGTGCCTTGTGTCTTTAAAATAGTGCTCCCGTGCTGTTTATCAGTTTACATGGCTACTAAACATGTATATTCCAGGCTGTCACCATTGTTATGCAAATGGGTGCATAAATTAGTAGATTTGTTGAATTACCAAAAGCAGGAACCATAAACGGATGTTCACTTCTTATATGCTTCTACACGATGTTTATGTTTTCAGTGGATGTCGATGACACCGGAGGGAGGTGTTAGGTCACTTTGTATTGTTTACTTTTGTGTATTGCACATGTTTGTGCAGTGTGCCACTTACCTCAAATGGTTTTGATAATGCATACTTTGTTTGTTCGACTGGACTACCCACTTATCAGACATGAGGTATCCAAAAATAGGCACTGGATGCATTCAGTTGATATTGCTGAGCACTGCTGTGCATCGCTCAAATATGGTAGGTGAGGCTGCGCTATGTTAATACCCTCAAGTTACAGGACTTCATGTAACTACTCCTGTGGCAACATGTATTAAGTGTTGGACTGCAACTTGGATGATCCTGGGTTCTAATATAGGGTATGTGAACTTTTCTCATACTGCTGTGACATTACAACTTATACAAATAAAGTGTGACTTGCAGGAAATGGCATTTTCTGCATATTTCATAACAACATGGATAAAAAAAAATATTTGACGTGGCTTACCTTAGTTATGCACAGCTGTGCTATGTTGTATACCAGTATGCACAGCACACTACTGCACACTGACCTTTAAATCATTTTAATTATATCCTAAGCAGGTGAATTCCATCTTAATTAGCGAATTCCACATGGTGGACCTACTCAAGAAATGCCAAATGCATATAGCTTACATTCTGATTTTCCCTCAATACTTCAACACCATTGGAGTAGAGACTTGGAAATTTTAACTGAGATATAGCTTGGACTGTTGCAGCTGTTCTACATCTTTATGTGCTAGAGGCTGAAATCAATGCTGCTGGTGCTGCAGACAGTAGGCCTAGGCTGAGAAGTAGAAGCGTTTTTAGACCCACGATAACCATCCAGAGGCTATATGAACTGTAGATTGTACAGCACTACAGGGTGGACAGGGACATATTACAAGAACTCTGTGAGCTCTGTTCCCATCAACTCAGAGCCAGAGCCAACCAAGGGGAACCCATCCCAGTAGAAACTAAGGTATATGTAGCCCTTAGGATATTAGCTACAGGTACTTTTTAAACACTAACTGGGGACATGATGGTGGTGTCATAGGCATCAGCATCCAGGATACTTCATCAGTTCCTGGATGCTATGCTCCTACATTCCAGTGAGCACATATTTTCTCCTTTCCCCTCAGGAGAAGGCCAGCAATATGCAATGGTTCTACCATGTAGCGCACTACCTTGAAGTCTGGGTGCATGGATTGCATATATTTACACATCAAGGTACATCCTGGTGAGCAGGATAGAATCTACATTAACTGCAAGGGATACTACTCCATCAACTGCCAAGTCATGTGCAATGCCCAGGGGATTATTTTGAATGTGTGTGCTGCAAACCTGGCAATTATAATGACTTCCATATATGGCACACATCACAGTTGTACCAGATGTTTCCTATTGGGGACATTTCACAGGACCATCTTCTGGGGGATGCTGGCTATGCCATGGAACCGTGAATGATGACACCCATCAGGAATGCACACAAACACACCCACACACACACATACACACACACACACACACACACACACACACACACACACACACACACAAACACACCCACAAGAATGTCATAATGAGGCACACACACAAACTAGTATCATACAACATGTGTTTGGGCTTCTGAAGTCATGGTTCCTGTGCAAAGATATATCTGGTGGAACCTTGCAGTATACTTCATGTACATGTTAGATATATCTGCTGGAGCCTTGCAGTATACTCCATGTACATGTTAGATATATCTGCTGGAGCCTTGCAGTATACTCCATGCACATGTTAGATATATCTGCTGGAGCTTTGCAGTATACTCCATCTACATGTTAGGTATATCTGCTGGAACCTTGCAGTATACTCCATGTACATGTTAAATATATCTGGTGGAACCTTGCAGTATACTCCATGTACATATTAGATATATCTGGTGGTTCCTTGCAGTATTCTCCATGTACATGTTAGATATACCTGCTGGAGTCTTGCAGTATACTCCATGTACATGTTAGATATATCTGGTGGGACCTTGCAGTATACTCCATGTGCATGTTAGATATGTCTGCTGGAGCCTTGCAGTACACTTCATGTGCATGTTAGATATATCTGGAGGAGCCTTGCAGTATACTCCATGTACATGTTAGATATATCTGGTGGAGCCTTGCAGTATACTCCATGTACATGTTAGATATATCTGGTGGAACCTTGCAGTATACTCCATGTACATGTTAGATATATCTGGTGGAACCTTGCAGTATACTCTATGTACATGTTAGATAGATCTGGTGGAACCTTGCAGTATACTCCATGTACATGTTAGATACATCTGCTGGAACCTTGCAGTATACTCCATGTGCATGTACACAGATATTCACAGCATGTGTTATGCTGCACAATCCAATCCTGTGGAAAGAGCTGCAGTAGGATAGACAAGGGGAAGGGACACACATCTCCCACTATCACCTAGGTCACTGCAGTCACAGTCACAAGAGGACTTAGAGGAACCACCCCCCCGATGTTGTCCCGATACACAGATGTATGCATGATCAGTATGCCCTTGCTCTGGCCAAGAGACAATGCATGGCACATTCACTGACCACTTAGGGACCTAGGGACTAATACCTTTCTCCTACTCACATGCATGTATTACAATTCATGTCAGGCAATTCACACAACCTGCAACTATCCATGTATTGGCTGTGTAATGCTTGTTTCAGACAGAGTCAGCCCTGAAATACTGTTGTGTCAACCGCTGCATTTGCAATGTAGTCTTTAACTTACACTGTATTCTTGAAGAGTATTATGACATATCCTTGTACTTTTGAACTTGGTACAGTATGAAAATAAATAGTGGTGTATTTGTACAGAAATTGAATTAACATGTGAGTGCAGACACTTATTTTACTATTATGTGTCCATTTGTAATTAGTAGACCGCATGCATGAAAAAGTCATGCAGTCTTACTGGACAAAATTAGTGGTACATCAATCAAGAGAGAAGTTAGAAAGTGAGGCTACACATTGCAGTGTCTGACGTCTGACTTGACTGCATCCTAACAGTCAGTGCAGTTTGTTCCTCCACTCCCGAAAACAGGAGTGTTCCCTTGTAACTTCCATAATAGTATACTCCCAAACCCATGGTATATTAGCATTTGTCACTATTATTATCCCCCACATTTTCAGGACTATAGTATAGATTTGATCATACATTTTAAGTGTTATGTAACTGATGAACAGCAGTGCAGATTTTTATGCAGGTGGTTGTCTGAAGGATTATCCCAGTTCTGGCAAGCTGCTTCTTTGTCCAAAAGGACTAAGGCAATCATCCTGTTTGATAAAGTTGTACTGATGAATAATGGAGGCATAAACACAAAGGCACACCACTGGCTCGAATATCCAACAAAACTCTTTATTGAAAGTAGAACAGTAAGCACTTTCACGTTGCTCAGAACGCTTCTTCTGACTTAATGAAATTTTAAAATGAAATTGCCATTAAATAGCTCTTCATGCATCACCTGACCCATTATTACCTACAATTAAAACCTTAAAGTGGTAAACATAGTCTTATATCATGGTCTATGTATAAGAATAGACTTGAAATGCATATAAAATATATATATAAAAATATATATCAATAACCCTATAAATACAATGCTCTAAAATATACATATAAGAGATATAACAAATATATAAATAAATAATTTACTAATAAAAACTCTCTACACCTACATAATACTACTAAACTGGGTAAATACAATCATGACTAAGCTATTTATCTAACACTATTTTGAACTATCATTACAAAAAACAAGTATGTAAAAGGTTACAAAGAACACTGCTATCATTAGCAAACATGGTGGCCTTTAAATAACAGGAGGGTGATCTCATCAGCTATACCTGATTATTTGATATGTATACATTACAACAGGCCATGGTCACACACTGGCCTGACAGACGGGTAAATGTCATCACATCTTATAAAAGACAGCTATATATATATTTTTTGATTATTTACTGCTTAGCGACTGCATTTTCGCCTGTTTATACAGCTCTGCATTCTATTTAAACTGTTTTTGTGTTGATTAACTGTTTTGCACTTTTAAAAAGTTATTTGTTGCTTAATTTTACCTGTAGGCTAACAAACTCAAGTGCGCTAGCCGTTTAAAAGCATTTATAGCATTTACTGTCTGTTTTTCCTCTGTTTTCTGCAAAAAAGACAAAAACAAAAAAACAAAAAATCTTGTTTTCCCACCTTACTGAACTAGAATAGTCCAGTCTTCAGAGTTTGCTGATCTCTGGGCTTTGTCTTGGTTCCTGTGCTATTCCATATCCTTATTTGGATAAAAGGAAGCTTCTTTGTTCACCAGTGGGAGTGGGGAGCACTGAGCAGCCTATTTGTCCCTAGAGGAGTGGTACCAGCCAGAAACTTGTAGTCTATTGGCCATTTTGGGTCAATTCCTAGCTCTTTTCAACCCCCTGCTATAAAGCCCACTTTAGCGCGCTTTTTCGCTTGTATTCAACTCAGCACAGCTCCTCGTGGTGTCCTGCAGAGTTCTACAAGCAGCAGAAAGCAAAAGAGTGACTTTTTCCTGATTTAAGTATATGCTTTCACATATCATATTTCTGTATACGCAATAGCGTTCCGTGTTATGACTTGCTATTTACACCATCTACACCTCCTAAAGAGACTGGAAAGTGTTTCAATTGAATTGTTTATGTTAACGTGAATGCGTTCACTGCATTACTCTGGTGTGTGTGGTGATTTGCTGTAACACTAGGCTCTATATATTATTAGCTATACAGTTATTTATTTGAAATGTACTTTTCACCATTAATATGTACATCCTAAAGAGTTATATCAACTATGTGTAACGTTGGTTTGCTTACCAGTTGCATAACCTGTCTTTTATTGCATTTTGACTCTGAATTGTAACCCTGTATGTTAATATTGTACTCTAACATTATCTTTTGTCCTCTCTCCCTCCTCTAACAGCTATCCCTCCACGACCCTGTGTCTTTGCCTGGGTTGTATCCCTCTAATTTCACTATTAGGGTGTTCCCCACAGAATACCCTTGGACTCGGTCAGGACATTGTCTTCTTCTACCACCCTCTACCACCAGAAAAAAGAGAGTATGTCTACCTAGTCATGCTATATTGCGTTTTAACTAAATGTTCCTGCTAAACTTTCAGACTGCCACTAGCTAAGCAGCCAGCAGCTACCCCTCCTTACTCCTTCATTTCCCCTCACAGTCTCCTCGGATGGCCACATAGGCTATCCTCTCTCCCCCTTCTAGTACAGCTCCACGCCTGGTAGCTCCCTTGTTTGCTTACTGCACTACTACTTTGTCCACTAGATGTTATACTTTTCTCATCCCTATTTGGGATATTAGTACTGACTTCTGCCTTACACTTTTATTCTCCCCTCCTTATACTAATCCTTTTCCTCCTTTACCTCTCTGTCTCATCCTCTGCGCGAGGATACTTTCTCTTGCCTTGATTCCCCTTCCTTCCTGATACTTTTCCACTCTCCTCTGGTCTACTTTGTGTGCCTCGCTCGCTCCCCACCCTATCCCCATATCCCACCCACCCCAGGGGTCCTACATTTATATTTCTACAAGCCACACCTCCTACTACTGCTATCCTATCCAATTCACAGTCTCACAGATTGTGTAACTTCCTTCACTTAGTCACACCTACATACCACTTTAACCAACCCACCACTATCTCACTAAAGTCCTATACCATTACAGCCCCTTCCACTCTACCCCTACTCCCACCACACACCCCTCTACAACATATCAGGAAACCCTACTTCACATACAACTACCTTATCATGTCTACAACTATCCTCCACTCACAACTTAAACTACCTATCACCTTCTTACTATTATTCCTTCTCATTACTACCTACTTCTTAACCTCCTATGAACACTCCTTAACTATTTCTCTCTCACTTCCCTCAAAACATACTAGTACACCTACAACATACCTACCTTCATCCTATTTACCTACCTCATCACAAACCATATATCTACTTCCCAAATACCATAGACTATTTCATTGTAAACTACTAAAACTAAATCAAAGAAAGTATTTGACACATCTCTAAAACACATATCCAAAAACTATGGTCTACTACTCCATCTAATTCAGGACGGTGACATACACCCCAATCCCGGCCCTCAACCTACAACTACTGAAACACACAGTCACCATATAAAAGCTCTCCTTCCTCCATCAACTATAACTACAAACATACTATCCTTGGCCCACCTAAATATACGCAGTATCTGTAATAAAGTTAGTCAAATACATGCCCTACTAGAAGTACACAACTTTGACATTCTATGCTTATCAGAAACCTGGCTAAAACCATCTATTAAAGATATTGAAATTACCCCACCTGGATATAACATTGTTAGACTTGATCGCACCTCCAAGAAAGGAGGTGGAGTAGCTATCCTATATAAATCTAACCTGAAGCTTACTCTTCTTGACCTTGCTCTTACCCAAAACAATAATGTCGAAATAATCTGCTCTAGAGTTCAAATTAATACTACTAAATCAATAAACATCATTTGTGCTTATCTGCCTCCAGGAAATAATATCCCACATTAGAACAACTTCTTGAACAACTCTCAAATTACCTCCCTCAAGAAACACTACTCCTTGGAGACTTTAACATTGACTGGAAATCTTGTAACAATGCTAACCCTACTTCCCATTTAAACCTTTTTGGTTTCAAACAACTAATTGATAGTGCCACTAGAATAAATAAAACAAGCAAAAAAGAAACCACCTTAGACTGGGTTCTTACAAACTCCCCCTCACAAAGCTACAATACTGTCATCCTTCCTGATGACCTTAGCGATCACTCCCTCACATATGTCATTAGAGCTAAAACTCATCAAAACTTACCTACCTCACATAGAACACTATATTCAAAGAAACAATTTAATCCCCAAAGATTTCAAACAGAACTCTCACAATACAATTGGACCCCTCTAAAGCACCTCTCTCTCAACAAAGCCGTAGAATATTTCAACTCAGCATTCCTTACAATCCTAAACCACCATGCCCCAAGTCGTACCATTAGAATAAAGACCAGAACAGCACCCTGGCTTACCTCTAATACTAAACAAAAGATCAGGCTTAAAATAAATCTTGGAAGAAATGGCTCCTCTAGAAACCCAACAGACTATCAAACCTTTAGAGAGCTGAGAAACAAAACCAAAAATGCTATTATTTCAGACAAAAGAACTACTATGTAGAACTTCAGCAATCCACAAAAAGAACCAAAAGGTTCTGGTCTACTATCAATCATCTACTTACCCCAGGTAAAATAGTAACACCTAACCCACAGAATCTAGACCCTGATAATCCCTCTTTAATAGCCAATAACTTCAATAGCTTCTTTACTACTTCCATACAAACACTAGCAAGCCATTTATCCCCAACTGATCTTAAGTAACGCCAACAAAGTCATTCCTTCCCTTCAACTTCAACCCATACCCACCTCCTACATACAATCTCTCTTACAAAAACTTAAACCCACTACCCCCTCAGCAGATAAGCTTCCTGCTGAATTCCTTCAGGAAGCAGCAAAAGCTATAGCCTACCCTGTTTCGATCCTAATAAACAGATCCATAAAAGAAAGTGATTTTCCAGCAATCTGGAAGATATCACACATCATACCCTTACATAAAGGAGGCAAATCCACTGACCTCTCTAACTACCAATAGCACTATTATCTCCACTAGCTAAAATCATGGAAAAATGTATACACAAACAACTACTTAACCATCTCCTTCAAAATAACCTACTAGCAAACACTCAACATGGATTTAGACCCTCACATAGTACGACCACTGCACTACTTTCCTTTACTAACACAATAAACTGTAACCGTAATAATAACAAACTAACTGCTTCTCTTTTCCTAGACCTGTCAAAAGCCTTGACATGGTCAACCATGAACTTCTCCTACATATACTAAACTCACTTGCCTTGGATTTTTCCTCCTTAACCTGGTTCTCATCCTACCTTGAAAACCGACAACAAGCAGTACTCTGGAAAAATTCTCTATCTGCTCTACTACCTATCTCCTTAGGAGTACCTCAAGGATCAATATTAGGTCCACTCTTATTCTCTATCTTTATTAATGATCTTCAATCATCTATCCATAACACTACCTGCATACAATATGCAGATGATTCTACCATCATCTGTACAGCTCCCACCCAATCTGAACTCCAGTCACTCACACAATCTACCTTTTCAACCGTTGAACAATGGTTCTCAAAAGATGTCTCCTTCTCAACTCCAAGAAAACAAAGCTATTACTATTCTCACCTACCCACAAATCTCCTCAACTAAATTTTACTATTACTGCAGCTGACAATTCTCTTATCTCCCCAGACTCTACTACCAAACTGCTTGGTGTTACTATTGATAATAATCTTAACTATGATTGTCATATCAATAACACTATAAAAGCAGTAAATAAAAGATAGGTTCACTGTACAGAATAAAACCCTTCCTTACTCCAGAAGCACGGACCACCTTAGCTCAATCACATCTTATCTCCACCCTACTGTATGCTTCCTCTATTTACACCAATCTCTCTAAAGGTAACCTGAAAAAACTAACTACATCCTACCATAATATAGCCCGTTTTGCCACAGCATCCCAGTACAGAACTCACCACTGTAATAACTTAAAACAATTACAATGGTTAGAACTACCTAACAAGCTTATCTATCAACAACTCTTAATTACACATAACATTCTTTATCAACCAACAAAAACACCAGCTCTCAGTAACCTCCTTACTCCCTACAAAACTTGAAACAGTTGCGATCTGCGAAAAGATACAAGTCACCACAACTAGAATTACAAATTCAGCAGGTAACTGTCTATTTTCAAACTCCATAGGGAAAATATGGAATAACCTCCCCGCACACATTACCTCACTAGACTCCTTTCAACTTTTCAAAAAACAACTTCTATTACATCTTAACAACTTCTGGCTCTGCTCTTGTACCAATCCAGACTAAATGACTTCTTCGCTCTTCAGCCATACCTCCCTACGTAAAAATCACTATCTTTCCCTGCTATTTCAAATGACTAAATTACTGTACTGTTCTAAAAAAAAAAAAAAAAAAAAATGAATATATAGCTTAGGCTATTTGTTTTTTACCTGATTTTCTTTCGCTGTATTTTCTACTACACTAAAATGTATGCATTGTTGCTTAAATGTTTAACCTTGTTTTAATTGTGGAGCTTTTCTCCCCGGGCCTCCACTGAAAATGGAAATTATCCAGCTGGACTAGCCCGGTCAACAAATGTAAAATAAATAAAATAAAATAAATAAATTTTTCTGGCTTTTTGATTATTTACTGCTTAGCGACTGCATTTTCGTCTGTTTATACAGCTCTGCATTCTATTTAAACTGTTTTTGTGTTGATTAACTGTTTTGCACTTTTAAAAAGTTATTTGTTGCTTAATTTTACCTGTAGGCTAACACACTCAAGTGCACTAGCCATTTAAAAGCATTTATAGCATTTACTGTCTGTTTTTCCTCTGTTTTCTGCAAAAAAGAAAAAAAAACAAAAACAAAAAAAAAACAAAATAAAAAAATCTTGTTTTCCCGCCTTACTGAACTAGAATAGTCCAGTCGTCAGAGTTTGCTGATCTCTGGGCTTTGTCTTGGTTCCTGTGCTATTGCATATCCTTATTTGGATAAAAGTAAGCGTCTTTGTTCACCAGTGGGAGTGGGGAGCACTGAGCAGCCTATTTGTCCCTAGAGGAGTGGTTCCAGCCAGAAACTTGTAGTCTATTGGCCATTTTGGGTCAATTCCTAGCTCTTTTCAGCCCCCTGTAATAAAGCCCGCTTTAGTGCGCTTTTTCGCTTCAGCACCGCTCCTCGTGGTGTCCTGCAGAGTTCTACAAGCAGCAGAGAGCAAAAGAGTGACTTTTTCCTGATTTAAGTATTTTTTTCTGGCTTTTTGATTATTTACTGCTTAGCGACTGCATTTTCGCCTGTTTATACAGCTCTGCATTCTATTTAAACTGTTTTTGTGTTGATTAACTGTTTTGCACCTTTAAAAAAGTTATTTGTTGCTTAATTTTACCTGTAGGCTAACACACTCAAGTGGGCTAACCGTTTAAAAGCATTTATAGCATTTACTGTCTGTTTTTCCTCTATGTTCTGCAAAAAAATATCTTGTTTTCACACCTTACTGAACTAGAATAGTCCAGTCTTCAGAGTTTGCTGATCTCTGGGCTTTAGCTTGGTTCCTGTGCTATTCTGTATCCTTATTTGGATAAAGGGAAGCTTCTTTGTTCACCAGTGGGAGTGGGGAGCACTGAGCAGCCTATTTGTCCCTAGAGCAGTGGTTCCAGCCAGAAACTTGTAGTCTATTGGCCATTTGGGTCAATTCCTAGCTCTTTTCAGCCCCCTGTAATAAAGCCCGCTTTAGTGCGCTTTTTCGCTTGTATTCAACTCAGCACCGCTCCTCGTGGTGTCCTGCAAAGTTCTACAAGCAGCAGAGAGCAAAAGAGTGACTTTTTCCTGATTTAAGTATTTTTTTCTGGCTTTTTGATTATTTACTGCTTAGCGACTGCATTTTCGCCTGTTTATACAGCTCTGCATTCTATTTAAACTGTTTTTGTGTTGATTAACTGTTTTGCACCTTTAAAAAAGTTATTTGTTGCTTAATTTTACCTGTAGGCTAACACACTCAAGTGGGCTAACCGTTTAAAAGCATTTATAGCATTTACTGTCTGTTTTTCCTCTATGTTCTGCAAAAAAATATCTTGTTTTCCCACCTTACTGAACTAGAATAGTCCAGTCTTCAGAGTTTGCTGATCTCTGGGCTTTAGCTTGGTTCCTGTGCTATTCTGTATCCTTATTTGGATAAAGGGAAGCTTCTTTGTTCACCAGTGGGAGTGGGGAGCACTGAGCAGCCTATTTGTCCCTAGAGCAGTGGTTTCAGCCAGAAAATTATAGTCTATTGGCCATTTTGGGTCAATTCCTAGCTCTTTTCAACCCCCTGCTATAAAGCCCGCTTTAGCGCGCTTTTGCGTGATTTAGCACGGAGTTGCCCATAGAGCACCATCGGGCAGCGCCGGTTAAACAAGGTTAAACTATTTCTGGCTCCGTAAAGTCTGCTCTTCAATTTTTCCCTTAGAACTTCTCTACTTGCAATCTAAACAGTCTATTCTCTATCTCAAAAGCTCAGCACTTGCTCCTAAAGCATTTTTATATAGGTAAAGTACTTATATACTAAACAAAGTACTACATTAGCCTAGAAACCCCTTGAGTACCCATTTCCCTATAGGTCCCTTCTGACTCAGTTACACAGCAAACTTTTTCACTTTTTCTAGCATGTTGAAGGGTCAGTTGCTAGCGTCCTCTCCTGTTCAGCTGGTGAATCTTGGCATCTTGAGGCAATGTTACAATTGCCTCATGTTCACAGACAACCTACTCCTTCTCCCACAAAACACAAATACATGTGAGAGATGCAACTATATAGCCAAACTGGAGGCTGAGCTCTCTCAACTCAGGACTGGCAAGACCAGACAGGAGGAGAAGGAAACCACGCACACCACAAACCCAGTTTCACATAGAACTATCACAACTGCAAAACAAACACATAAACACACAAAGACATACTCGGAGGCACTGATCAAAAATCTACCAAAACTACAGAGGCCTCCAAAGCAGACACCCAAGCAACTGCCACCTCAAGACATAAGACATGCAACACATAGCTCTCAAAGTCAGTGTGCTAAACAGTCACAGCCCTTAAGGCCAAACACAATGCAAGACACACTTGTTATAGGTGACTCCATAGTCAGACACACTGACGTCCCACTCACCAGACTGAACAAGGAAAAGATCACAGTAATCTGCCTGTCGGGCGCTAGAATCCGCCACATAACACAAGCACTCAGGTCACTCCACAGCAAGTACAAGTATGACTCAGTCATTGTCCATGCCGGTGTGAACGACCTGAGACGTACCTCCCTGGACTACATGAAAAGAGACATAGAGGAGCTCTCAGATTATGTAGCCCAGGCTGGTATGACCCTGACCCTGAGCAGTATCCTAACCTCACCAAGAATGATGCCACAATACAGAGACAAAATGATCAGCTTTAATAATTGGCTTAATTACTGGTGTTATTCTAAGGGGATCCGATGTCTGTCTGCCTGGGATGACATGCTTGACAAGCCACGCTGCTTCACAAGGGACAGCTTGCACCTGTCATCCCTGGGCTTCCGGATATTGGCAAAGGCTCTTGCCACCCCCATAATGCCTTTTTTAGGCAAGGCTCAAATGATAAACCTACCGCCCTAGAAAACAAAAATGGAAAAAAAACTAAGGGTAATACTGCTCAATGCCAGAAGTCTAAACCTCAAGATGCACGCCCTCGAAGCCCTCCTCAGTATGGAGAACATCGATGTCTGTGCTGTGACTGAAACCTTGTTCAAGGCTCCTGAGATCACCCCAGCACTGTCAGGTTATACCTCATATCATGCGTTCCGGCCCCAAAATCCGGACCGAACCACAAAAGGAGGGGGAGTATCCATATTCATAAAGGATACCCACACCTCCAGGTTAGTGGCAATGCACGAAGCATTGGAGACCATCCAGGTGCAATTAACCATAGGTAAAACTGCCCTACAGTTTGTAGCATGCTACAGACCACCCTCTCAAACTCAGGAAACCCACACAGCCTTCCTGAAGACACTGGAGAGTATGAATGTCTCTCCAAACACCATCATATTGGGTGACTTCAACTACCCAAACATAGACTGGGAACATTACTCAAGCCCCAACACCCTAGCCCAAAGGTTCCTGGAGTTCATAAACTCAAATGCTATGGAACAACTAGTCACCATTCCCACAAGAGGAGAAAATATACTAGACCTGATCATCACAAACATGGGGACAAAATGCTCCACACCGTAAGTATATCCCTCATTGGTGAGATAAGACCATAAATTAATCTCACTTGAGATCCACATCCCGCCCCCAACCCCAGCAAAAAGGACCACAGTGAAGAACTTCTCAAAAGCAAACTTCACACTTCTTAAGACTGAGTGGTATCTTCAAGGCCCCCGAGCCAGTGGAAACCACAACCCACGCTGCTGAAACCCTTACAAATGCCTTCTACGAGCACCTCCAGGAATGTATGGATCAAGCAATCCCTAATAAAATCAAGACCCTTTCCACCAAAGGCAGGCGCCCGGTCTGGTGGACCCCAGCCATAAACAAACTCTACAACAAGAGGAGAAAGCTACTACATGACAGAGCAAAATCCCTAAAAGGGAAGGCATATGTGATCAATACTAGCAAAAAACTACGATCACTCATAAAATCATCCAAGGCCAACTTTGAGAGAAAAATCGCTAAAGACACAAAAGACAATCATAAGGCCTTCTTTAGCTATGTTAGAAACCTGGGTGGAAACTCCCAGATATGCTCAGAATTAGTCCAAAATGATACAAAAATCACTAAACCCACAGACATTGCCAAAATACTGGCAGACAGGTTCAGTGCTAATTTCTCCCCTCCCTCCCCCCCCAAAAGGAGAAATATCTATCCCACCACAATCTAGCCTCCCAAACATCTCAGATGCCCAGTTGAGAGCTGCTCTCTCTAAAGCAAAAAACACAGCATCAATGGGACTGGACGGTGTCCCTGGCTGTGTGCTACTCAAGCTCAATGAGGAACTAAACCCACACATAAGGCTGCTGTTTAATCTTAGCCTTACTACAGGATACATACCCAAAGAATGGCGTACGGCAACTGTGGTCCCACTCCACAAAGGCGGTGCTTCTACTGACCCTGGAAATTACCGCCCCATAAGCTTGACGAGCCTTGTCTGCAAAGCTATGGAGAGGATCATAATGGAACTCATAAATAAAGACATTGGGGACCTACAGACACCGGATCCTACCGAATTTGGCTTTGTCAAGGGCAGATCCTGCCTCTTAAACTTGGTCGACTTTTTCAAAACAGTCACTAAGGCCATTGATGAGGGTAAGGCAGTTCACACAGCCTACCTTGACCTAGCAAAAGCGTTCGACACAATACCCCACTCGGGCATCATAGAAAAGCTCACCAGCTTAGATGTAAACCCATATTTCACAAGATGGGTTGCAAACTGGCTCAAGGACAGAACCCACAGGGTTAGAGTTGCTGGTGCCATGTCAGACTCTAAGCCGGTCACGAGCGGTGTCCCACAGGGCTCAGTCCTGGGCCCCTCTTGTTCGGCATTTATTTTTCTGAAGTGCAGGCAAACATAGGGGGACTGTGGCTGACAAAATTTGCAGATGACTGCAAACTGGGCACCATAATTGACACTCCATCAGACACAGACATCCTCCAGAGAGGTCTCATAGAAA